>NW_020174712.1:3097315-3104151 GCF_003031525.2 Neophocaena asiaeorientalis asiaeorientalis | reverse complement strand
CATAATCTGTGTATATATATTTATAAAATAATATATATTTTTGTATTATGTAAATACATATGTAAAATTAATCAAATGCCTAACCCTGTTTGAATGCAATCTGTTCCGAAGATTTAGGCACTCATATTAGGAAAGAATCAATCATCAGGATGAAAATGCTTAGCCCTTCTGAACAGCCTCCCCTCCTATGCTTCCTTCCCAAGATAGCTCCCAGATGAATGTGAAGAAGGAGGGTTCAATGTCCTCATGTTAGTGGGAAAGACCTGGGGTCTTGGGCAGGATGTCCTCTACCTCTTCTGGTCTCCAGGGCTGTGTCCCTTGTCCCCTGGGGTCTCCTGGCCTTCAGGGCTGAAATCTGAGGATGGTATAACTGGCGACCTGATCACCCTTGGTTTGCTCAGGATGGTCACTTTCTGGCTGGCTCAGCCTCATGTTAGCTTCTGCAGGCTGCAGACTCCTGAACATCTGTCGTGCCCTTCCTCCATCCTCTGCTGTGGGGTCACCACACCTTACCATCATGTGCACTACTGTAGATTCCTCACTTCTCAATTCTGCATCCCCATCGGACAAAGAACGACGGTAGCTTGGCAAAACTAAACCCCAGGGCCCCCTGTCTGCCTGGTCACACTGCTTTGCCCAGCTTACTTTGATGTGCCTGAGGTCCAGACTCTCTTGCAGTTAATTCACCTGAAATCATAGGCCTCTGGGGGGAAAATCAAGAGACACCTGACTCTCTCCATTCTTCCTCTCCTTCTCCATCTTTCCTCCATTTCCCAGGACAGAATATGGCCCAGCTTTGCTTTTACTTCCACTATACCCAGCCCCTTCCCCTACCTACTCCAGCTAAATATGCTGGGCTCTCTCTCTGCACTATTAAAAAACTCTCTGAACAGAGGCATCTATGCTCAGTTATTAATCTGATAATGGGAAGTAGGAAGCCTTTCTCAAGAGATAGCTTGCAAAAACAGTAGTTTATATCCTTCTGTTTTTCAATCATATAATATTAATAATGAATATTACCTTGGTCTTTCTCTTGGCATTTCTCCTATAAAAATTATGTAAATGAATACTGAGGGCAGAAGTGGCAAAGGTTTTTGACTCAAGAAAGGAAAAAAATAAATATTTTTAAACTGTATCTCCATTATAAAGTTATTTAAGAAAAAGAGTCAGCCTAAGTACGTACCTAGATAAAACAGACACCAGGAAAAGGTGAACTGAGAGTTGGAGGACACTAAAAGCTAACGAAGGTAATTAGAAAAAAGTACAAAATATAAAGAAAATTTGAGAGATAAGAACTAAAATGTCCTGTGTACTTGTAATATGATATTTCTCTACATACTCAAGTTTCTTCAGAGAGAAATAATTATGCTACACACACACACAATCTTCCTGCTACGGGCATAAAACTTTCTGGAGACCAAGATAAATAATCAAGACACGAATGTCTGTAGTTTATTTCTCTACCGCCTTGTTCCAGAAAGGGTTCCAAGCAGTTGACAGGGATAACTCTCACCCTACAGGAAAAATGAATGGTATATGATTAAGGAGCTTCAAAAAAGAAAAGACTGTTTCTTCATTTTAGAAGCATTTAAAGGTGTAAACTCTCTAGTTCACACAGAAAAAGAATTAAGAAAGGAAAGAAATGTTGAAAATGATATAGCTTTGTAAAGAAGATAAACCGAGGTATGGAAGAAAGTGATGATTTAATCAAGGAAAGTGTGGTGTAAGAGTGTATGGGACAGACATAGAGATCAGACTTGTGGTTGCCAAGGGATGGGGGGAGGGAGAGGGATAGACTGGAAATTTGGGGATGGTACATGCAAACTATTACATTTAGAATGGATAAACAACAAGGTCCTACTGTACAGCACGGGGAACGATATCCAATCACCTGGGATAAACCATAATGGAAAACAACATTAAAAAAAGAATATATGTGTGTGTAAAACGGAGTCACTTTCCTGTACAGCAGAGGTTGGCACACATTGTAAATCAACCCTACTTCAATAAAAAATAAAATAAAATAAAACAATTTAAAAAAAAAGAGTGTGTAGGAAGTGAGCTGGGTGGCACAAAGCTTTAAGAAGATGACCCTGGAGGCTTTAGAGGGAGCAAGATGGAGGCCAAGAAGCCAGCAGCCATGCTGGCCCAGGTGGGGGAAAATGCTACTCTTCATTGCGGTGCACAGGCTTCTCATTGCAGTGGCTTCTCTTGTTGTGGAGCACAGGCTCTATGCGTGCGGGCTTCAGTAGTTGTGGGCGCGTGGGCTGAGTAGTTGTGCCTCGTGGGCTCTAGAGCGCAGGCTTAGTAGTTGTGGCGCACGGGCTTAGTTGCTCCATGGCATGTGGGATCGATCCCGTGTCCCCTGCATCGGCAGGAGGATTCTTAACCACTGCGCCATGAGGGAAGTCCCCAGGATAGTCTAAATTAAGGCAGCAGCAGTGGAATACACGTGAGAGGGGTTACAAAAATAAAATAAGCAAGACTTGGCCAATGATTAGATTAAGGACGGAAGGAAATGGCGGGGTCCATGACAACTATGAGGCTCCACGCCAAGCCAACTGCAGGAATGATAAAAACAATATGGGAAATGGCCCACTTCCAGTCTTGCTCTTAAAACAGAATGATGGTAATTCACTTTCCACATACAAGTTTTCTGTGATAACAATATCAATAGACGTAAAAGTAAAGAAGGAAAATTTTAAAAATTCAAAAATTTGTTCTGAATCAGTACATTTAATAGCACTAAGAAGCACTCTAATTTAGAACATGTTTGTCATTTCTTATCTTCAAAGGATAAAGGAAATCAGAAAGATAAAACACTGACTTAACCAAAAGTTTTTGAATTTACAAGTGTCATTTCACATTGAGTTTATACACCTTGTGGATTGCTTTATTTTTGCATAGTTATCTAAGTACTTTTTGCTCCAAGTGGTAGTTGAGTTGAATTCTGATTGCTAGTTGAGTTTTTTGGGTTTTCTTGAAGTTTATTCTTTTGATAGAAATAATGTAAAGCTATATGTAGACTGTTATCTACATATAGATAACATGGTCCCAGACTAGGATGTTTGGAAAATCAGTGTTTGATTAACACTTATCATCTGGAGGGGACTTTACTCATATAACTACTCAGATGTATAAAGAAAGTCGTAGCTTCCTTATGTTCTTTAACTGATCTAATTTTTTGCATGTATTTTTTTGTTGAGACGTAATTCACATACCGTGTCCCTTTTAAGTGTCCAACTGAGTGGTTTTTAGTGTATTCACAAAGTTGGGCAGCCATCACCACTGTCTGATTCCAGAACATTTTTGTCACTCCAAAATGAAACCTTTATTCCCGTCTTGCCCCTAGGTTCTTCATGAACTTTTTTTTCTTCTTCTTAGATTCCATATATATGTGTTAGCATACGGTATTTGTTTTTCTCTTTCTGACTTACTTCACTCTGTATGACAGACTCTAGGTCCATCCACCTCACTACAAATAACTCAATTTCATTTCTTTTTATGGCTGAGTAATATTCCATTGTATAGATGTGCCACATTTTCCTTATCCATTCGTCTGTCGATGGGCATTTAGGTTGCTTCCATGTCCTGGCTATTGTAAATAGAGCTACAATGAACATTTTGGTACATGACTCTTTTTGAATTATGGTTTTCTCTAGAGAATGGACTTCAGGATATGGGGAGAGGGAAGGGTAAGCTGGGACGAAGTGAGAGAGTGGCATGGACATATATACACTACCAAATGTAAAATAGATAGCTAGTGGGAAGCAGCCACATAGCACAGGGAGATCAGCTCCGTGCTTTGTGACCACCTAGAGGGGTGGGATAGGGAGGGTGGGAGGGAGATGAAAGAGGGAGGGGATATGGGGATATATGTTTATGTATAGCTGATTCACTTTGTTATACAGCAGAAACTAACACACCATTGTAAAGCAATTATACTCCAATAAAGATGTTAAAAATAAAAATAAAATAAAATAAAAATTTAAAAAAACGAAACCTTCACCCATTAGCAGTCACTCCCCACTCTCCCCTCCCCTGAGTCCCTGGTAACCTCTAATCTACTTTCTGTCTCTATGCATTTGCCTATTTTAGCTATTTCGTACCAGTTGGATCATACACTGTGTAACCAACCAAACTGCCCCTATGAACTCTTACCCCATTGGGTGGCAGTAAAAATTTACTTTCGCTCAAGTTTAGCAATTAATATCTCAGACGTTTCCAGTTTAAGAGAACTTAATTTTGGTAAAGACTCATTAAGCTTAAAGCACACTCACTAATGGATTGCTTCTCCCCTTCCTTCTTCCTTCCCACGTCGATCTGGGTATAGCAGAAACCTGAGGAGTCCTCCTAGCACTGGTGGGAGGGGAGCTGGCCTCCTCTGCTGGCCTGTGCACAGTAATGGCCTGACAACACTGGGCTCTGGATCTGTGCCCCTCGGCACGGCTGGTCCCAACTGGACTCTTGGCAGACGATGGCTTCCCTTGCCGCTGACATCTGAGCCCAACACTGCCTTCAGCCACCCAGACCACTGCCCATGGCAGCCTCCTCTTGCCAGCTCCTGGCCTCTGCCAGTTCACGATCCTCTGCATCCACAGTGACGGTGGGCCTGGGCCTTTTTTTCCCCACTCTCCTCCCTGCGCCTGTCATAGAGTCTAGCATATAGTAGGCACTCAACAATATTTTTTGAATGGGTGAATAAATCCTTCAAAATTCAGCCAAAATATTATCTCCTCTGTAAACCTTTCTTTAATGCTCCCACCCCTCCTTCCCCTCCACTGCTTGTTCTGTGCTCCCATGACAAGTGACTCTTGCTGCAAATGGAGCATTTTCAGGCTGTATTATAAGCCACTGTATGTGTATCATCTCTCATACGTTATAAATCCCATCTGTCCCTCAATGCCCAGGGGAGAAGCTTCCCAAGGCCTCCCTCATATCCTTGCCACATAAAAGGTATGCTCAATAAACATTAAAAGTAATTGAAGCCTGGTCATTTTTAATTAGCTAGATTTCTTTTTAAAAATAACATGCAAATTTTACAAAATAATCACATGAGTATAAAATAAAAAGTAGTCTCTGTTCAGACCCAAACAGTTTCAAGTAGGCTCCTGTCTATGGGAATTTATGTTGTTCCCAGTATTTTGCTCTTCAGGTTTATTTTTAAATAAGTATTTAAAGTATCGTATAATCATCTGAGCTAGTAAAGGAGAAAACTGACACTAGAAGTTCCGAAGCAAAGAAGGACAAGAAGGGATTAAAGGCAGAGAGAATCACATTTGCAGAATCACCGACAAGAGGATGAAAAGGCAAGTAGGGACCTTGATGACTAGAAATTTGAATTTCATCCTGAAGCCAAGGACAAACCCTGCTCAATCAGTTTTCTATTGACATATATGTATCTCAGCTCTCCAGTGGGATTGAAGTCTCTCCAATAGGAACTCGAATTTTTCTCCACTGATGACCTGATACCACGTGCCTATGGATGGTTTCTGACATAATTTAGACCCCAGAAAAAATAAATCCAGGCACTCCTGGGTTCAAGAAAATCCGGAGATACTGGTACTGAACTGAGAAGCTCACATTGTGTACAGTGTACAGAGTTGGGGAAAAAATTAACATTAACTCTTTTACCATTCTTAGCATATCAAAGTTTCATGTTTTTCCTCCACAGTCATTTCAGGATTTTACACACACAGTGTCCCTTTAGAGGAGGGTTAGGGAAAAACAGAGAGGCAAGCAAGGCATTCTCCCCACTAAATTGGTGGAAAGGTTTTTTCGGGGCAGTCTCCCCCGAACCAGAAGTGCTGTCAGTCAAACTAAAAGATGGAGAACACGAGTTGAGGTTTTGAGAACCGAGGCCTCCCAACAGAGTGCCATGGTTGTGAGCACTGGTTCTGAATCAAGCTGCCTGGATTCAGACCACAGTTCCACCATTTACTGTGTATCTTAGACAAGTCACATATGCCCTCTGTTTCCTTGTAAACTGCAGTCATTACAGGGCCTACCCGTTAGGGCTGTGGCGGGCACTGAATGAGTGGATACACGTGTGAAGGGCATTAGAAGAGGTCCTCACTGTCATAATCCCCGCCATCACCCATCACTCTCTGTTTTCCTTGACAGAAGACTAGATGCTCATGCCCCTTCCACTAGGCCTCCTTTTCAATAAGCGGCGTTTCAGGGCCTTCTGTTTTATCCCAGGTAACCATTTCTTTTATACTGCAATTAGGAAATGAAGAATCCAAATACCCACAGAGATATTAGTATTAGACAGAAAGACAACTTCATTTTCTCTTTTCTTTGCATAATGCTTTTCCAAACTCCAGCCCAATCGACACCATCCTGCTCTAGGGCAACACCACCAGAATGGACTAAAGGCCCCCAAACAAAGGGTGAACATGAATGAAACTACTCCTGGCTTCCCTTTATTGGTTGGTGACACCCCAGCCTCTGACCCGAAGGTCCTAGAACCCTGTTCTAAAAATAGATATAGGCCATATGGAGATCTGGCTTCTGTTTATAAGCAAAGGCTTCTCTGAAAAAGAAAAGACTATGTCATTTTACAATCCTATCAAGTTATACAACCCTGGCTGATTTCTGGAAATACATTTGTCATTGAAGGCATGAGGCAAGCACCTTTTTAAATTATTGCAAGCAATCTGTGGAAGCATGATGCCAGCCCCCGGTCTCAAAAGCCTCATTGTGAGCATTGGTGCTCAGAGGCTGCTAATTGCTGGCCGCCTTCCATCCTCCTGCAAATACCACACCATATTTGTGTCTCAGCTGTCACTATTTGTTAGGGACCTATAAAAAGAGAAGATGCTTTCTTTGGAACC
>NW_020174712.1:2989115-3097018 GCF_003031525.2 Neophocaena asiaeorientalis asiaeorientalis | reverse complement strand
CAAAACAATCCTGAAATGAGGAAAGAAAGGAAAAGGAACCTTACAAAGTTACATGTGAAAGTCAAAATGACAAGCCAGTATGGAAAGTTTCAAAACTGCTGGCTGCCTTTGGCTTGGGGAAATAAAGGAAAAAACTCTCAAGAAGCTTTCAGAAGCCAGCTGCCAACAGATTAAAAGGCGACTAGAAATGATCTCACTGCCATTTGCAGACGTCTGGTCACACGGATATCTGCAAGATAACCAAGAATAATCCAGTTACGTTATTCGACCTTATTTCCTTGGAGCATGCGTTGGGCTTCATCTTGCTATTTTTAGTCTTCAGTGTCAGACGCCATGGGAAGTCATCACCAAGGCAGTTCAAGGATTACATGTTCATCCAGAACAGGTAAAAGTTCTGGAAACCAAAATCACTGAAAAAGCAGCTGGAGATCAAAGCGTTCAAGAGATTCTGGAAAGGAGGAGGGGTGGGAAGACAGGGTTTTTTGTTGACAACTGCAGAACAGCCTGGATGGATGCTACATTATAGACAGAAAAACATCGTATCTGTAAAGAGAGCAGAAAATTTGACTTTGAAAAAGAAAAGAATACGGACCTAATGAAACTTAAAAGCTTTTGCACAGCAAAGGAAAACATAAACAAGATGAAAAGACAACCCTCAGAATGGGAGAAAATATTTGCAAATGAAGCAATTGACAAAGGATTCATCTCCAAAATTTACAAGCAGCTCATGTAGCTCAATATCAAAAAAACAAACAACCCAATCCAAAAATGGGCAGAAGACCTAAATAGACATTTCTCCAAAGAAGATATACAGATTGCCAACAAACACATGAAAGGATGCTCAACATCACTAATCATTAGAGAAATGCAAATCAAAACTACAATGAGGTATCATCTCACACCAGTCACAATGGCCATCAACAAAAAATCTACAAACAATAAATGCTGGAGAGGGTGTGGAGAAAAGGGAACCCTCTTGCACTGTTGGTGGGAATGTAAATTGATACAGCCACTATGGAGAACAGTATAGAGGTTCCTTAAAAAACTAAAAATAGAACTACATACGACCCAGCAATCCCACTACTGGGCATATACCCTGAGAAAACCATAATTCAAAAAGTCATGTACCACAAAGTCCACTGCAACTCTATTTACAATCCCCAGGACATGGAAGCAACCTAAGTGTCCATCAACAGATGAATGGATAAAGAAGATGCAGCACATATATACAATGAAATATTACTCAGCCTTAAAAAGAAATGAAACTGAGTTATTTGTAGTGAGGTAGAGGGACCTAGAGTCTGTCATACAGAGTGAAGTAAGTCAGAAAGAGAAAAACAAATACCGTATGCTAACACATAATATGGAATCTATTTTAAAAAAAAAGTTTCTGAAGAACCTAGGGGCAGGACAGGAATAAAGACCAGGGCGTAGAGAATGGACTTGAGGACACAGGGAGGGGGAAGGGTAAGCTGGGACCAAGTGAGAGAGTGGCATGGACATATATACACTACCAAATGTAAAATAGATAGCTAGTGGGAAGGAGCCGCATAGCACAGGGAGATCAGTTCGGTACTTTGTGTCCACCTAGAGGGGTGGGATAGGGAGGGTGGAAGGGAGATGCAAGAGGGAGGAGATATGGGGGCATACATGTATATGTATAGCTGATTCACTTTGTTATAAAGCAGAAACTAACACACACTGTAAAGCAGTTATACTCCAATAAAGATGTTTTAAAAAAGAACACTGTAGAGGATCTGTGGGAGCACTCCTGGCTACTGAAGTTTTCAGGAAGTTTACAATGTTTCTGGAGTTAAATCGGTTCACTCTTGCCAGCCTGAGAACAGCCAGTTTGGAAAACAGGACTTGTAGGCATGGAAACAGCAGGCATCTTGGTAACAAAACTCATTATAGGGTTTAATGGAGAAAAACTGTAGAGAATCCTCAAGAGGGAAGGACAGTTTGGTGCAATTCTGCAAGGCCAGATAGTATGAAATCTAAAATGAGGGTAACTAAAATATGCTAAGCTTCAGTAATTGAGTGGAAAGAATTAAACCTTTGTGAGCCATGATCCTTTAAGTGCTGCCTGTCTGCAAGTATCAGGGTTACTAATAATCAAAGCAATTAAAGTAAAAGACACCCAGAAGAAATTATTTTAATCCTATCTTCTCACTATGTCCTCGAAGCATATGACAATTAAGAGATTATTCAAAACTGAACCCTCATGAATAATGTTTCAAAACTGGAAAATGCAAAAATATGGTAAACAGAAAACCTTTATATCGAGTGCCAACTTTCATGCTGTCTCATTTTGATCCTCACAATAGCCCTTTGATAAGGATATTATCTCCACTGCATTACAGATGAGGAAACTGAGGCCCAGAGGAATTGGGGTCGGTAAGCAGCAGAGCCAGGCTTCCGATTTAAGTCAGGACCACTTCTCCTCTTCATCCAGCCTCCATCCTGCACGTGCTATGATTTAGGTAAGGCTGCATTGACACATGTGGGTATAACAGGTGCCTCCTATGGTGCTGGTCCCCCACCACCACCAAAAAAATGCCGTTGCACGAGCAGGCAGACATCACAGTGAGTATTTTTACTGTAAAAATGGGAAGCTTTGTTGTATATTGTTTGTATTTTTTAAAAGCTCTTTTCTTTGGTCACAAAAGCTTTCCTTCTATTTTCTCTTCCTCTACCTCCTCCTCTTTTCTCCTTTTTCTCTCCACTTTTACACACTCATCTTACATTGGCGCCCCATGCACTCTTTTACACCCTCACCATATACAGGGGAGCTCACGTCAACTCACGACTTCCCAGGGTACTCGCTATGGCCGGTAGTGATCACCCTACCCACATCCTCCAACTCACCCAGTCCAACTCGAGCTTCTTTGTTTGCTGATAACTTAATAGTAAAGGCAGCAATGGGCAGCATCAAGGCCTACAGAGAAAACTGGAGAATCAGTCACAGCTACTGCCAACTTCTCATGACCTCTGATCTCCTAGGAGGCCAGAGAGTGATGGTGGAAAATGGAAAACTGAGTGGAAAGCATACTCGAGGTTAATAGATATGGTCTGGCACAATTTGGCTGCCCAGACTTTGAAATCTAAAGGTGGAGCTCTGGTCTGAGGAAGCAATGTGACCATATATGATTAGAATATTGTGAAAATCACCATATTCCAACCTAGTCCCTCTCCTCCACATACAATTTTTTAATCACTTTTTTTTTCTTCTCCATTCTTCCCCAATTGTAATTTAGAGATTTGAGAAATAAATTTTTTCCTGCCAGGATACTAACAGCTGTGCCTTTTGTTAACTTCAGCTATAATGGGTTAATTTGTCCCCTAGTGACTAGAATATGAATTTTCTTTCCTAAGTGTCCAATTTAATACAACATAAGAGAAGAAAAGAAGGGGGAGATCTAAAAACTACTACAGTTACTAAAACAATAATTCTTCAGGATTACCTGTAATATACATAATTGTTTATATTTACAACCATTTATTTACATGAATTTACACTTTAAGAAAATTTGATATATACTGACAATACCAAATGTTGTCAAGGATGTGGAGTAACTGGAATTCCCATACACTGCTGGTAGGCAAAATGGTACAACCACATAGAAAAACTATTTGTCAGTCTCTTAAAAAGTTAAATATACACCTTCCGTAGGATCCAGTCAGTCCACTCCTAGGAATTCACCCAAAAGGAATGAAACCATAAGTCCACACAAAGAGTTATACATAAATGTTCAAAGCAGCATTATTCATAATAACCCAAAATTGGAAACAGCTCAATTCTTCATCAACAGGTAAAGATAAACAAACTGTGGAATATCCATCCTATAGAATACTACTTAGGAAAAACAAAAAAGCCAGGAGAGGAGGCGGGTTGGACAACTGATACAACAACATAGGTGAATCTTAAAATCATCACACTGAATGAAAGAAGCCAGACACTAAAGAGTCCATACTGCATGATACCATTTATATAAAATTCTAGAAAATGTGAACTAAGTCCATAGTCACAAAACAGCAGATGAGTGGTTGCCCAAGGCCAGGGAAGGATGCTGCTAAACATCTTACATAGCATGAAAGCCTCCCCCCGTAATAAAAATTATTGGGCCCAAATATCAATAGTGCTGAGGTTGAGAAACCTGAGCTTGTCTGACCAACAGAAAAGAGAGATGACCCAAATTACTAACATCAGGAGTGACAGATGATAGAGACATCACTACCAATCCTACAGAAAGCAAAAGGATTATAAGGGCATGCTATGAATAACTTTATGCTAACAAATTAGGCAGTTTAAATGAAATAGGAAGATTCATAGAAAGGTGCACATTAACGAAATTGACTCAATGAAAATGATAAACATGAATAGACCCATAACAAATAGAGAATTTGAATTAGTAATTGAAAACCTTTCTTCAAAGAAAGACTAGGCCCAGAGGTCTTCATAGGTGTGTGCCATAAAATATTTAAAGGACAAATAACACCACTCCTTCAAAGCTCTTCCACAAAACATAAGAGGGAATACTTCCCAACTAATCTCACGAGGCTGGTATTCCTCTACTACTAAAACCAGACAAAGACATCACAAGAAAAGAAAACTACAGACCAATATTCTTCAGGAGTCTAGATGCAAAAATTCTCAACAAAACGTTAACAAAACGAATCCATGATACACCATGACCAAGTAGAATTTCCCCTAGGAATACAAGTTGACTTAATATCTAAAAATCAATGTAAAATTATTTTAATATAATAATATGAATAAAGGATGAAAAACACATGATCATGTCAATACATGCCAAAAAAAAAGCATTTGACAATATCAAACACTCATTCATGATAAAAAGTTTCAAAAACCAGAGATGGAAAGAATTTCCTCAACTTAATAAAGGGATTCTATGAAAAACCTGCAGCTAGCATCATACTTATTGGTGAGAGACTGAATGCTTTTTCCTCTAAAACTGGGAATGAGACCACATATTGTATGATTGCGTTTGTGTAAAATGTCCAGAAAAAGTAAATCTATAGAGACAGAAAGAAAAAAGAGGGAGAGAGGGATACTGACAGGCTAACAGTATTTTATCCTTGAGAAATGTACTTTTCCTTCCTCAAGCTATCTGGCAACTTCTGACTTAGCTCCTCTCTGGCCCCAGGATGGTTATATTTTTTCAGAAGCTCATCTCTGGTCCCAAGGAGCAGGCACTTGCAAAACCCTCTGGCATGCAGAGAGATGTGTGGTTCCCTCAGAACCAGAAGGGGTTTGCTTCAGGAATACAGGAAAGAAACATTGAAGAAAATGTTGCTAAGGCCCCCAAACCTGGATTTTATCACTCAGAGGAACAAGTCCACGCCTAAGGAGACAATTAGTAACTGCTCCAGGAAGAAATGTCACTTCAACATGAAGGTATTGCTCTGGAATCAAGAGAGTGACAGAACCCTGCCTACAATGGCAGTGCTTTGGAGAAAAATTCCTCTGTCATCACACCACTTGATAAACAAGTCACACAAGGCCTCTTGGCAACTGCAGAATTTTTCAACACATAAAGAGAAATAAATGGAATCTAGTCAGAGAGGACTACTGAGAGCAGAAACACTGTTACCTGCAAGTAAGTGGCACTATACCCGGAATGTTGTGAGCACTCAGTCATCACCGTATGGATCCAACTCAAATCCCTTCCTTACCCTCACATCACGTAGAGCACGGCAAGATCTTGAGTCCTGGACATCACTGGCTGAGGAGATAGATGTCAGCTCCCATCAACATATCTATCTGCATTTCAGCTGTTAAAGTTACTGGGTGCTGCCTTTCCCTGTGTATCATTTTACAACCATGAGCTTACTAAGGGGCAGAGGACCTAGAAGAAAACTGAATAGTGTCCTGATCTTTTCTGTTGAGAAGCCGAAGGTTTCAAAATATGCCTGATGAACTAGCATAACCTTATGTGAGTCCCAAGAACAGCAAAGGACCGTAGAGGCATTTATCATAACGACGGGAGAAGGGTGCCCGGAGGACGGATCCAGACACAACAGCAGGGCCTAGGTAGAAAAATTGTGGATCCTGGGCCAAGTGTGCAGCTGATGTTCCAGCCACGCTGTCACAGTGTATGTGCTAAAAGGCAAATGGCTACCCACGGTAATGGAAAGAGATGTGTCACCAAGAGCTGTAAGGCTTGGGACTCAAGGAGTTTTGTGGTGGGATATTCTTGGCTGAACATAAGCTTGAGGTACCACCAGAAGTAAAAAGTCCATTCAGTCCCCTTGGGAAGCAGAGATGCTGGTGACCAGGGAGACCTGAAGGTGCGGGGGCCAGCCTTACAGGGCCAGAAGTGCTAGCATCCAGCTCAGAGGCTCCATCTTCCCAGGAACCCCATGGGTGTACCCGTGATACAGATACCATCACTTAAGTGCCAGTACGACTTGGAGCAAAACAGAAGCAAGTGTTTGCTCACCACCTGTATCTGGGCTGCCTTCATACTGAAAGGAAGAGAACAAGAAAGAGCAAATTGGGCAGATTGATCCTATTGTGTTGAGGGTTAGTATCTGAGGAAAAGAGACCCAGATCCACTGCAAAAACAATAACGTTAGAAAACTTGGAGCATGTCTGCCCCACGTTCTCCCAGCGACAGAGGTGGCATCACCATCCACTGATTCCTGCAGCCCACCAATGCCAGGAGGAAAGGAAAGGCCCCAAGGAGACCCCAACCAGGGGTGAGAGGCACAGTCAACTCTGTGCTGTTGCATCAGTACTGACTTCCCATGGAATCTCATCTACGTGGAAATTCACATACATCAATTAATTTTCAACATTGCACTCCTGAAGTTTATGACTTTATTCTTGACTTATTCACAAGTACAGTCTGTGCTTATTTGGCCAAGTAACCAAAGGAAAAAAAAAAAAAGGAGTGTATGTACTTTCCAGTGTGGAAAGGAATGTGTACTTTGGGCACGCTAGTCTTATCATGTTTGCTCACTTTCAGGCTTTTGCTCAGGAACCATAAAATGCGTTTAAATAAAGTAAAAAGGAAATTGAATTCCATCAATCAATACACTAAAACACAGCCAAAATTAGATGTCATAAGGTTATGCCATTTCATCACTTATAATTAATATTGTCTGTGCAGGCCTCTTCTGAGAAAATATTTATGTTATGTTTCACTTCCTACAAAGAAAGTCATCTTCTGGCTTCCCCATAAATTGAAAAATTACATAGTGAGTTAGGAAAAAAGAGAAAACTATTGTAGTCCCATTGGCTAATTTTAAAGTGAAATTTATCATAGAAAAATATTCTTCCATCTAAATAGTCAGAAAATGAATTGATTTTGAAGCATTCTATTTTTCTTGACGAAAAAGTCTGACTTTAGAGGAACTATAGTTTTAGGTCATGTAATCACTATTTTGCTGGAATCAAAATTCATATTAAACTAATATTTAAATCAGGAGTAATTAAAATGTCTGATGTGTACTTTTTCCTTTTTCTCTAGAAATGCTCATTTCTCAGATCACAAGAGAGAAAGTTTTTCTTATGCTTCCTTCTTACATGTGTTAAATAGGGTCTTTTGATTCACTCAAGGAATTATAATATTTAGCAATGAGAGACATAGGAATTGTGTGGGAAGCCAGGAAGCTGGAATACAGATGAAGAACTGAAAGATTCTAGGGACTAGACTAGGTGTGGTAGGCAGAATTCTATGATGGCCGCAAAGATTCCCACTCCCTGGTGCACACACCCTGTAAAACCCCCTCCTCTTGAATGTGGAGAGAACTGTGAGTATGGTTCTCCTTGATTACATTGCTACATAAGACACCTAAGCAAAAGACTGGAGTGAGATCCCCATGTTGGCCTTGAAGAAGCAAACTACCATGTGTGGAGAGGGCCATGCAGCAGGGAATGACAGGCAGCCTCTGGGAGCTGAGAGCCTCAGTCCTACAACCACAGGAACTGAATTCTGCCAACAATCAATGGGCTTGGAAGAAGACCCTGAGCCTCATCTGACCACAGCCCTGACTGACACCTTGATTTCAGCCTGTGAGCGCCTGAGCACAGGACCCAGCTAAGTTGTGCCTGAACTCCTGATCCACAGAAATTGTGGTATAATAAATTTATATGTCTTAAGCTTCTGAGTTTGTGGTCACCTGTTATGCAGCAATAGAAAATTAATGAACTGGGTTACCTTCTTGCCCCTCAGGGATATACATGTGACAATGCTACCAATCTGTGTGTGATAAACAGCCCACATCCTTGCTTCTCTGCCTATGTGTCTTCTCTATTTATGCTCCCACTCATAAGTGAATGTCTTTCTCTGTCTCGTAGAAGCTGGGCAGACAAAACAATAGATGTCCTCAAAATGCCTTACCTTACTGAAGTACCTTTGTAAGTACCATTTTATTTTTTTTAATTTTTGGCCAGGCCGAGCGTCTTTCAGAATCTTAGTTCCCTGACCAGGGATTGAACCCGGGCCCTCAGCAGTGAAAGCAAGGAGTCTTAACCACTGGACGGCCAGGGAAGTCCGAGTACCATTATTATTCTCATTTTTGTAAGAAATTGAGGCGTTAGGTGACTTAAGTGGGGAACCAGCCTCAAACCCAAGACGTCCTGCATTATGTCTTTTGCTCCTCTTCTGCGCTGCTACTAACTTAAAATAACAGGAGAGTCTCATGGAGGCCACACAGATAGTGAAAACTCTACCCAGGAGAGTACTGATAACATATATTGCATTCTTTCCTCTTGAGACAAACCAAGGACAAGCCACTATGGAGCCATCATTCAGCTTCTCTAATTTTGCTGCTCTTGCTTCCCCAATAGTGCCTGAGTCAGGAAGACCTAGGTATAAACATTTGTTGGCTCTACGACCATGGGCGAATTAGTTACCTCTGTGAGCTTCGGCTTTCTCAGCTGCAAAATGAAGCTATAGCAAGACTTACTCTGTAGTGTTTCCATGTAGAAGCTCAGGAAATGGTAGTTGTTGCTGTTGGTGGTGCTTATTCATCAAGGGCAGCTGCCACGTCTAACTCCTCTATGGCTTAACAACAATTAAGCACCTTCTAAGTACGGCTCACATGAGTAAGTTCTGTGGATGTCCATACTAGCTGGAGTTCCCATGAAAGAAAGAATTGGCTCTTTTTCATTTGGGAAATAATTTCTCAAGAATTTAAGAGCAGTCAGAAGTCCCTGTAGAAGTATACTAGGAATAGATTTGTTCAAGGCACAGGGCAATCCTACTTTTGGAACTCTCTGAGTGGGCCAGATCATCACCATCAGAAAATTTCCAGAAGGTCCAACATCATATGTAAACTATGTAGAATCAAACTGTAGAATTAAGGTTAAGATAAGGGCTGGGCTTCCCTGGTGGTGCAGTGGTTGGGAGTCTGCCTGCTAATGCAGGGGACACGGGTTCGAGCCCTGGTCTGGGAGGATCCCACGTGCCGCGGAGCGGCTGGGCCCGTGGGCCACGGCTACTGAGCCTGCGCGTCTGGAGCCTGTGCTCCGTCCGCAACGGGAGAGGCCGCCATATGAGTGTATGTACTTTCCAGTGTGGAAAGGAATGTGTACTTTGGGCACGCTAGTCTTATCATGTTTGCTCACTTTCAGGCTTTTGCTCAGGAACCATAAAATGCGTTTAAATAAAGTAAAAAGGAAATTGAATTCCATCAATCAATACACTAAAACACAGCCAAAATTAGATGTCATAAGGTTATGCCATTTCATCACTTATAATTAATATTGTCTGTGCAGGCCTCTTCTGAGAAAATATTTATGTTATGTTTCACTTCCTACAAAGAAAGTCATCTTCTGGCTTCCCCATAAATTGAAAAATTACATAGTGAGTTAGGAAAAAAGAGAAAACTATTGTAGTCCCATTGGCTAATTTTAAAGTGAAATTTATCATAGAAAAATATTCTTCCATCTAAATAGTCAGAAAATGAATTGATTTTGAAGCATTCTATTTTTCTTGACGAAAAAGTCTGACTTTAGAGGAACTATAGTTTTAGGTCATGTAATCACTATTTTGCTGGAATCAAAATTCATATTAAACTAATATTTAAATCAGGAGTAATTAAAATGTCTGATGTGTACTTTTTCCTTTTTCTCTAGAAATGCTCATTTCTCAGATCACAAGAGAGAAAGTTTTTCTTATGCTTCCTTCTTACATGTGTTAAATAGGGTCTTTTGATTCACTCAAGGAATTATAATATTTAGCAATGAGAGACATAGGAATTGTGTGGGAAGCCAGGAAGCTGGAATACAGATGAAGAACTGAAAGATTCTAGGGACTAGACTAGGTGTGGTAGGCAGAATTCTATGATGGCCGCAAAGATTCCCACTCCCTGGTGCACACACCCTGTAAAACCCCCTCCTCTTGAATGTGGAGAGAACTGTGAGTATGGTTCTCCTTGATTACATTGCTACATAAGACACCTAAGCAAAAGACTGGAGTGAGATCCCCATGTTGGCCTTGAAGAAGCAAACTACCATGTGTGGAGAGGGCCATGCAGCAGGGAATGACAGGCAGCCTCTGGGAGCTGAGAGCCTCAGTCCTACAACCACAGGAACTGAATTCTGCCAACAATCAATGGGCTTGGAAGAAGACCCTGAGCCTCATCTGACCACAGCCCTGACTGACACCTTGATTTCAGCCTGTGAGCGCCTGAGCACAGGACCCAGCTAAGTTGTGCCTGAACTCCTGATCCACAGAAATTGTGGTATAATAAATTTATATGTCTTAAGCTTCTGAGTTTGTGGTCACCTGTTATGCAGCAATAGAAAATTAATGAACTGGGTTACCTTCTTGCCCCTCAGGGATATACATGTGACAATGCTACCAATCTGTGTGTGATAAACAGCCCACATCCTTGCTTCTCTGCCTATGTGTCTTCTCTATTTATGCTCCCACTCATAAGTGAATGTCTTTCTCTGTCTCGTAGAAGCTGGGCAGACAAAACAATAGATGTCCTC
Source organism: Neophocaena asiaeorientalis asiaeorientalis (assembly GCF_003031525.2). Taxonomy (NCBI): domain Eukaryota; kingdom Metazoa; phylum Chordata; class Mammalia; order Artiodactyla; family Phocoenidae; genus Neophocaena; species Neophocaena asiaeorientalis. Next base: position 3,086,049 of record NW_020174712.1, on the reverse strand, counting down.
AAAATGCCTTACCTTACTGAAGTACCTTTGTAAGTACCATTTTATTTTTTTTAATTTTTGGCCAGGCCGAGCGTCTTTCAGAATCTTAGTTCCCTGACCAGGGATTGAACCCGGGCCCTCAGCAGTGAAAGCAAGGAGTCTTAACCACTGGACGGCCAGGGAAGTCCGAGTACCATTATTATTCTCATTTTTGTAAGAAATTGAGGCGTTAGGTGACTTAAGTGGGGAACCAGCCTCAAACCCAAGACGTCCTGCATTATGTCTTTTGCTCCTCTTCTGCGCTGCTACTAACTTAAAATAACAGGAGAGTCTCATGGAGGCCACACAGATAGTGAAAACTCTACCCAGGAGAGTACTGATAACATATATTGCATTCTTTCCTCTTGAGACAAACCAAGGACAAGCCACTATGGAGCCATCATTCAGCTTCTCTAATTTTGCTGCTCTTGCTTCCCCAATAGTGCCTGAGTCAGGAAGACCTAGGTATAAACATTTGTTGGCTCTACGACCATGGGCGAATTAGTTACCTCTGTGAGCTTCGGCTTTCTCAGCTGCAAAATGAAGCTATAGCAAGACTTACTCTGTAGTGTTTCCATGTAGAAGCTCAGGAAATGGTAGTTGTTGCTGTTGGTGGTGCTTATTCATCAAGGGCAGCTGCCACGTCTAACTCCTCTATGGCTTAACAACAATTAAGCACCTTCTAAGTACGGCTCACATGAGTAAGTTCTGTGGATGTCCATACTAGCTGGAGTTCCCATGAAAGAAAGAATTGGCTCTTTTTCATTTGGGAAATAATTTCTCAAGAATTTAAGAGCAGTCAGAAGTCCCTGTAGAAGTATACTAGGAATAGATTTGTTCAAGGCACAGGGCAATCCTACTTTTGGAACTCTCTGAGTGGGCCAGATCATCACCATCAGAAAATTTCCAGAAGGTCCAACATCATATGTAAACTATGTAGAATCAAACTGTAGAATTAAGGTTAAGATAAGGGCTGGGCTTCCCTGGTGGTGCAGTGGTTGGGAGTCTGCCTGCTAATGCAGGGGACACGGGTTCGAGCCCTGGTCTGGGAGGATCCCACGTGCCGCGGAGCGGCTGGGCCCGTGGGCCACGGCTACTGAGCCTGCGCGTCTGGAGCCTGTGCTCCGTCCGCAACGGGAGAGGCCGCCATAGTGAGAGGCCTGCGCACTGCGATGAAGAGTGGCCCCCGCTTGCTGCAACTAGAGAAAGCCCTCGTGCAGAAACGAAGACCCAACACAGCCAAAAATAAATAAATTAATTAATAAACTCCTACCCCCAACATCTAAAAAAAAAAAAAAAAAAAGATAAGGGCTTCCCTGGTGGCTCAGTGGTTGAGAGTCCGCCTGCCGATGCAGGGGACACGGGTTCGTGCCCCAGTCCGGGAAGATCCCACATGCCACAGAGTGGCTGGGCCCGTGAGCCGTGGCCGCTGAGCCTGTGCGTCCGGAGCCTGTGCTCCGCAATGGGAGAGGCCACAACAGTGAGAGACCCACGTACCAAAAAAAAAAAAAAAAAAAGGTTAAGATAAGAGCATGGGTTTTAGAGTGGCATCTACCTGGATTCAAATCTTGCCTCTGCCACTTATTCTCTGGGCTTGCCTCAGTAAGTAGTTAACGTCTCTGTGTCTTGGATTCCTCATAAATAAAAGGAGGATATTAAATGTTTTCTTCATGGTGTTACGGAGAGTATTAAATGAGTTAGTATATATCTGTAGGGTTTAGAACAGTACCTGGATGTGGTAAACTATCAGTAAACTTTAATGTTTGTAAATTCAACCAAAATTGATTGAGTTTTTACTACATACCAGGCACTGTGCCAAGCACTGTAAATACAAATGACAAGAAAGGAAGAAGAAAAAAATTAATGTTTATTGAGTTTTTATGAATAAATCACTCTGAGAGGTGTTTCACATACATTATCCTAATTAGTTTTTAATTAGTAACCTTATTAGGTAGATATTATTTGCCCTGTTTTTTAAGTGAGGAATACAGGTAAGGAGAGATTAACCATGTTTCTTAAGGTCACAGAGTTTGTAAGTGGTAAAACAGGGATTCGAAGCCTAGACTGGGTTCAATCTTGCTTTTGCTACAGATAAGACATAATCCCTGTCCCTGAAGAATATATATATACAAAGTAGAGATATTTACCTAGAGGAATGAGGAATTCCTTGGGGTGTCAGAGAAATGACGTTTGAAAGATGAATAAGGTTTCTCCAGAAGAAGAAGGGCATTTGGGGGGTGGAAGGGGAAAGGAGTAAAATATCCACAGATTGAGAGGCACGAAAACACGTCTGAAGTATTGGAGGACCAGCAAAGAAAATGACCAAGGATGCTGTCTCTGTGAACGGGAACTTGGGTGACAGTCCAACAGTCATCCCACACAGCGTGTTGCTACTTGCAGTGATCCAGGAATTCATCCCTGCTTACAACATCAGCAGTTTCTAACTGTAAGAGCTAAACTGCTCTGCGTCACTGCCTCTTCCCAGCAGCCCAAACATAGGCCTACTCACGCCTAAGCTGCGCGCATCTTTAAGGTATTTCTGCTGTCCTCCTTGGCTGCTGGCCCCCACCCCAATTCATGTTACAGCATTTACTCCTCTCATTGTGTCTCGATCGTTCTGCAACAGCTTCTAGGGCTGCTTCATCAGTTCCATCTGTGTGAGAACATATATTTTCCCAAGATTTTTCAGCCCTGACTCCATTCCAGGCAAAATGAATCTTCTGCATTGTTACTAGGCTATTTCCTACAGACCTCTCTTAGAGCCATCATTATGTTGTAATGACTGTCTATGTGCCTCTTTTCCCTCATGTGAATTCCTTAGAGCAAGCAACAGGTCTGTTCATCTCCAATGTCTAGTCCAGTGCCTAACACATAAACATTTGATAAATAAATGAACAAATGCATGAATGAATGATAACACAAAGGCCCTTGCCAGACACTTAAGAACCTCCATCTGATGGATCCACTCATCCTATCCAATATCCCCTTCCAATAACCTTAACAAGACAAATTTTAGGCTGGCCTTCTTGTTACTCAGTCTTTCCCCTACCACTCTAACCATTATCCAAGCTCCCCACTGCCTCTTCCTTTACCTTCAATCATACAAGATGCTTTTTTCCACCTACATAGTTTTGTTAATCTTTACCAGCCTGCAAAGCCAAATCCTCTCTTCTCTGCCAACTAAGATCAAACATTTTCCTCACGATGTGCAAAACATTCAGGTATCCTTCCCTATTTCCCATCCCTGAGATTGTTTTTCAGAATTTCCTTTAACTTTTGAAACCTCTAACACTCATTCGACCCATTTATCACCCTGAAGTTATTTTATACAAGCGTATTTGTCTTCTCAAAGCCAGGGAGTGTCATTTCTTGTCACATTTTTTTCTGTCATTACCCAATGCTAGACATATAGAAGTTTTTTAAATAAATGAATAAGCGAGAAGCTGGTAGATTCAGAATGGCTACTTAATGGCTAATCTAACACAATACTATCCAAAAATATTTCTAGTAGGAATAATAAATCATTATTTCTATTATCATTAGGTATGATATATGGACAGGGAATTTTAGGAGGAACCAGGCTAATTCTCCTCTGCTACGAGAACTGAAATATAACTGACCTTTGCCACGTGTATTCTCAGGTGATGTGATGCAACATACCTAGATTCAAGACTACGCAGTTGTTCCATGGTTGGATCTCGCTGGTTGGAGGACTCGACGTCTGCTCCTTTAGCAAACAGGCTCCAGAGCCTGTAGATTTGATCCGCACTCCTGGGTCCAGCTCACAACGTACGTACGTGTACTTCAGCCCTCACTCTGATGCCTGAAGCTCTGGCAGACAGCCACACCGTTTCCACCCAAATCTCATCTGGAATGAGCAGCCCCATCTTCTTTGCCAGAATAGGCTTTAGCCCTAAACCAAGTTAGGGCAGCTGTTTGCCAAACTCAGAGATGACGCTTGATTCTAACGATCAATATGGAGCCGAGCCACTGAGGAGAAAATGACAGAATGGAAAATAATGATGCTCAATTTCCAGAGTAAGTGCCATAATATATTTTTAAAGGATCTATCTAGTTGACTCTGGCCTGTAGGGCTTCAATAAAACGTATCTTCCTTTATATTCTTTTTACTTTTGTGGAAAGAATGTAAACAGAATATTTACAAAAGCTTCTTTTAACAAAATTAAGTTGAAAATCTTGGAATTAAGGAAATTTTAAACAGTTTTAACATAAATAGAAGGAAGATGGAAAGAAAACAGAAAGGAAACGAATGCTTTACAATTCTCCTTTCTCAATTATTCATTGGTTCCCTCTAAATGTCTAAAACTTCAAAACATCAAAATGTAAACTGATTATCTGGCCCAGACTGGTCAAATCTCGCTCTCAGGTTGCTTTAACCCGGGATAAAAAGAAGGTCACAATCAATGGCAGAGGACCACAACCTGGCTCTGGCCCCACGATTGTGTAGTAATGCCAATTTGTCTGTTCTTCCCAGGAGTAGTAGCTCACATATACTCCACAATGCCATCTTTCATAGTCTAGTTCCTAGAACCATTTACACCAAAAACGACGGCTTCTGCTCCCGTAACATGATGAAGTCAAAATCGCCAGTGCCCAGAGAAGCTGCCATCACTCCTGCCTACGCCCACTGAAGTCACTGATCCCCATAACAGTTCCAAGGAAAGTGGGCAATAAGGCTGCACCAAGTCTGCAATGTGCTCCCTCCCAGAGGCCATGATATTGCTGCTAACGTCTACTTATGTTCCTGGGCCACCAATCCCCAGCAGCTGGCCATGCCCAGTGCTGAGGGTGCTACTGGCTAAGGAAGTTGACCTCCGAAGCTACCAGTTTGGTGGCACTAGTGTAACTGGCAGTATGTGTGCTTAAATCACGTCGATATTTTCATGAAACCACTCTTTCTCGTTCTTATAACTTCTTGCCTTAGGGCTTTGAAACACAGTGATGTGGCTGATCTGGAATGATAACTACTGGGTACAACACCCCTGCCCTTTTAAACCAGTCTATGGACTTGCACCAACCTCTGAGTATTTATCAACCTCTTATTCTCTTCCCCTGGGATCAGATTCTTCAGAAGGGGTTACTCAGGCAACTACTCTTCATTTAAAAATCCACTTAGTACCTGGTCAGCTCACAAGTCCTTAACATATGCCCAGATAATCTTGAATTCCAGCACCTGCCTGCTGCAAATATGTATTTTCTTTTATTGAGAGTATTTACGTCAAAGACAATAAGAAATGGTCTTATCTTTGTTTATACCAAGTGGTGGACAAGCGTAGAAGTTCAAAACTTAAGTTGCTATCAGCTCAATCTTGAGTACTTGGTAGTTTTGTTTTTCTTTGTTTTCTGTTGTTGTGTCTCTAGAAGTAACCTCATGACCTTCTTTAAATAAGTGAAAATCTGTGTCCTAATTCTAAGAGAACCCCTCAAAACGTTAACGGGAGATGGTAAAATACTTAATATCAAGAAAAGAAGTTCCGAGTTCCTGACAATTCATTTAAAACTGCAGTAATCAACTGAATTTGCATTTCATAACTGGATATCACAATGTAAGGATCTTAAGACTCCCTTTGACAGCTCTGTGATAAAGAGAGCTTTTCTAACTTGAGGACCCCAGTGAAAGACCCAGAAGAAAACATACTTCTGAGGGGTCTGAATGCCCTGGTTGCTACTGCTCTGACCTCCCCATCACAGCGGGATGACCAGGAAATATGAAAGCTCCCAGACAGACTAATTCTGTGTCATCTATTTTAAACTGCTTTGTAAAATGTAATCAGACGTGCCAGCAATTCTAGGAATGCCTGCTAAGCCTCCTACCAGCCTCTCAAGTCAATCACCATCCCATCCACCTTCAAAAAATATTTAGCTAAAAGGATATATTGCTTCCAATGAGGCCCTGTGTTATTTAAAAGTACATTGTAAAACTGGGGCTGGGGGTGTGCTACATTTAAGCCATGAAAGAGTGAGAGAGAAAACAGGGCATTTTCCTAGGACAAAGGAGCATGTCTCCACTAAATAGATGAACAGGTAGCATATGAATGGCAGGCAGTCTTTCAGTAGTTTCTCTGTGAAACCCACAGATGCAACTTATTCATTTTCATGTTGGCTTCTTTTAAGTGCCATGACACCAGGTAAACGTACAACTCATTGTTTATGCTTCACTTGCAGACTAGCATAATGTTCAAAGTATTCACTGATATTTTTAGGCAGCACACTATCTTAAGAAATACATAATCAACTAACATTTTTCAATTTTTGACACATCTCAAAATAGCTTTTAAATCATTTCATGGTTTCATTTTCAGGACGTTTGTAATCCGTGGTAGGTCAATTTGCTTGTTGAAGAATGGAACTTAAGGAAATACAAATCAAAGGATTCAGCTGTCATATTAGCAAGCTGGCTTCAACCCATGTCATGCCCTCAGACCACAGCCATGAGCCTAGCCAACCAACTAAAGTAGGCAGGACCCTAGTTATAGGGAAATTAGATGAGAACGGACGTACAGAACAGCAAAAACTCATAACTGTTGGTAGAAAATTCCCCAAAGCCCCTGACTTCTTGAAAGGAATTCATTTCTGCACCTGAAGAAATGCATAATTTGTATCTACACCTTTCAATTTTCTGAGAATATAGATGGCCCCAAGAATATTGCTACCTTTTACTGTCCTGAGAACAGAAAACATAAACCAGTTTCACGTGCTGAGTAACTTTCAGGCAATCAGCTCCAAGAAGATAATAGCACTCCTTAACTGTAGGGATTCAGAAAACCTTCAAAGAAACTACAAGCTCCAACTGAGTATCACAGTGGAGAGTTTATCAAAAGCATGAAAGAACTCCAGTTGCCTCGCTGACCATCTTTTGTTAGCTGACATAATTTACAAGTGAATTATGGATCCAGTCTCTTCGAAGATTCAAGTTAACATTTTTGTGTGGTAAGAACACCTAATATGAGATCTAACCCCTTAGCAAAATTTTCAGTGTACAGTACAGTATGGCTAGCTACAGGTACAGTGTTGTACAGCAGATCTAGAACTTATTCACCTCGCAAAACTGAAATTTTATACCCACTGAACAGCAGTTCCTCATCTCCTTCTCCCCTCAGGCCCCTGTTTCTGTTTCTGAGTTTCTATGAATTTGACTATTTTAGATACCTCATCTAAGTGACATTATGCAGTATGTGTCCTTTTGTGACTGGCTCATTTCACTTAACATAATGTCCTCCAAGTTCATCTAGGTTGTCACATATGGCAGGATTTCCTTATTTTTCAAGGCTGAATAATATTCTACTGTATGTATATACCACATTTTCTTTATCCATTCATCTGTCAATGGACATTTAGGTTGTTTCCATATCTCGGCTATTGTGAATAATGCTGCAGTAATCATGGAAGTTCAAATATCTCTGTAAGACCCGGATTTCAATTAATTGGGGTATATACCCAGAAGTCGGATTGCTGGATCACATGGTAATTCTATTTAAAAATTTTTGAGGAACCACCATCCTATTTTCCATAGTGGCTGCAGCATTTTCCATTCCCACGAACAGTGTTCAAGGGTTCCAATTTCTCCACATTCTCTCCAACGCTTGTTATCTTTTGTTTTTTTGGTAACAGTCAACTATTTGATAGTAAGTCAACTTTTGATAGTAAGTTATAAAAATTTAGAGGCTTTCTTATGTTCTCTCTGTTATTTAAAAAAGGTGAAGTAGGAACACTAACTGTGCTATTGGAGCTGTGTATTCAACAAACATTTATTGAGCACTTATGTTGTGTCAGACATTATATCAGGCACAGGAAATGGAAAGTGAGTAAGACTGACCTCACCCTTAATAAACGTACAACTCATTGTTTATGCTTCACTTGCAGACTAGCATAATGTTCAAAGTATTCACTGATATTTTTAGGCAGCACACTATCTTAAGAAATACATAATCAACTAACATTTTTCAATTTTTGACACATCTCAAAATAGCTTTTAAATCATTTCATGGTTTCATTTTCAGGACGTTTGTAATCCGTGGTAGGTCAATTTGCTTGTTGAAGAATGGAACTTAAGGAAATACAAATCAAAGGATTCAGCTGTCATATTAGCAAGCTGGCTTCAACCCATGTCATGCCCTCAGACCACAGCCATGAGCCTAGCCAACCAACTAAAGTAGGCAGGACCCTAGTTATAGGGAAATTAGATGAGAACGGACGTACAGAACAGCAAAAACTCATAACTGTTGGTAGAAAATTCCCCAAAGCCCCTGACTTCTTGAAAGGAATTCATTTCTGCACCTGAAGAAATGCATAATTTGTATCTACACCTTTCAATTTTCTGAGAATATAGATGGCCCCAAGAATATTGCTACCTTTTACTGTCCTGAGAACAGAAAACATAAACCAGTTTCACGTGCTGAGTAACTTTCAGGCAATCAGCTCCAAGAAGATAATAGCACTCCTTAACTGTAGGGATTCAGAAAACCTTCAAAGAAACTACAAGCTCCAACTGAGTATCACAGTGGAGAGTTTATCAAAAGCATGAAAGAACTCCAGTTGCCTCGCTGACCATCTTTTGTTAGCTGACATAATTTACAAGTGAATTATGGATCCAGTCTCTTCGAAGATTCAAGTTAACATTTTTGTGTGGTAAGAACACCTAATATGAGATCTAACCCCTTAGCAAAATTTTCAGTGTACAGTACAGTATGGCTAGCTACAGGTACAGTGTTGTACAGCAGATCTAGAACTTATTCACCTCGCAAAACTGAAATTTTATACCCACTGAACAGCAGTTCCTCATCTCCTTCTCCCCTCAGGCCCCTGTTTCTGTTTCTGAGTTTCTATGAATTTGACTATTTTAGATACCTCATCTAAGTGACATTATGCAGTATGTGTCCTTTTGTGACTGGCTCATTTCACTTAACATAATGTCCTCCAAGTTCATCTAGGTTGTCACATATGGCAGGATTTCCTTATTTTTCAAGGCTGAATAATATTCTACTGTATGTATATACCACATTTTCTTTATCCATTCATCTGTCAATGGACATTTAGGTTGTTTCCATATCTCGGCTATTGTGAATAATGCTGCAGTAATCATGGAAGTTCAAATATCTCTGTAAGACCCGGATTTCAATTAATTGGGGTATATACCCAGAAGTCGGATTGCTGGATCACATGGTAATTCTATTTAAAAATTTTTGAGGAACCACCATCCTATTTTCCATAGTGGCTGCAGCATTTTCCATTCCCACGAACAGTGTTCAAGGGTTCCAATTTCTCCACATTCTCTCCAACGCTTGTTATCTTTTGTTTTTTTGGTAACAGTCAACTATTTGATAGTAAGTCAACTTTTGATAGTAAGTTATAAAAATTTAGAGGCTTTCTTATGTTCTCTCTGTTATTTAAAAAAGGTGAAGTAGGAACACTAACTGTGCTATTGGAGCTGTGTATTCAACAAACATTTATTGAGCACTTATGTTGTGTCAGACATTATATCAGGCACAGGAAATGGAAAGTGAGTAAGACTGACCTCACCCTTAAGAAGCTAAATGTCTTTAGACCCCTGCATTGCAATAGTATGAAGTATGATGTGTATGTGGAACGCAGTGGCTTTATCTCTCCCAGAGAGGACACTAATAAGTGACTGCAGTATGGTTTGTTATGTGCTAAGCTAGGGGAATGCACATGGGCCTATGCACAGAAACCATACTGGAGACAGGGGGTGGAGGGTGGCCAGGGAATACCGCTCAGAGAAAGTAACGCTGGAGCTGCGATTTGAAGGCTCTGTGGAGCAGGCTAAACAAGCCATGAAGATGGAAAGCAAAATATCGCCTGCGTTATGATGAAGCTGATTAGAGTCACAGATTTGGTTTGTAGTCAAGTGAGCCTGTTGACACTCTCTGCCCCCCACCCCATCCCACCCCGTTCTGGGCACTGCCCGTGCTCCAGGGGGAATTTGGGGTCTGCAGAACAGAACTACTACCTCACACTGGAGAGCAGAGGGAAGAAAAGGCTCAGAATCCCCCATCCTTAGCAGTAACTCCACCCAATTAAGAAATGTGGACCAACGGCTTTCAAATACCAGTTAGGAAACAGGAAGAGGAAGGGGTGGGGTGATAAGCCAAGTAGAGAATCTCTCCAAGTGAAAATAAGAAGGGTAGAAACTAAATGCTCCTCTCTACCACCGCCATCATCTCTCACTTAGATTACTGTATTAGTGTCTTAACTAGTCTCCCTCCTTTCACTATAATCCGTGCTCCACACAGTAGCTCAAATAATATTTTTTATTGTGGTAAAATACACATAATGCTATCTGTCACATAATGAATTGTGTCCCCCCAGAATTTATACGTTGAAACTCTAACCCCTAATGTGGCTGTATGTGGAGTGAGGGGGTAATTAAGGTTAAATGAGGTCATAAGGGTGGGAACCTAATCTTATAGGATTAGCGTCCTTATAAGAGGAAACACCAGAGAGCAGCCTGTTCACCCTCTCTCCAAGCACAGGGCATAAAGGCCATGCGAGCTCACAGTAGCAAGGCAGCCATCTGCAACTCAAGGGGAGAGCACCAGACATCAACCCTGTTGGAACCTTGATTTTAAATTTCCCAGCCTCCAGAATCATGAGAAAATGAATTTCTGTTGTTTAAACCACCCAGTCTGTGGTGTTCTGATATGGCAGCCCAAGCTAACACACACAGCGTAAAACTTAGCACTTTAACCATTTTAAAGTATGCAATTCAGTGGCATTAAGTGCATTCTCAATGTTGTACAACCATCACCACTGTCTACTTCCAGAATCTTTTCATCACCCCCAAAAGGAAATCCTGCACCCATTAAATAATCGCTCCCCATTTCCCACACTCTCCAGCCCCAGCAATAACTAATCTGCTTTCTGTCTCTAGGGACTTGCTGATTCTGAATATTCATATCCATGGAATCAAACAACATGTGGGGAGCGCTCATTATTCAGGGTGGCTGAGGGCAGGAGGGGACGACAACACTCAGGTCTGAGCCTTGAATAACAATCCTGGGGGAGCTCTTCACCAGAACAGAGGGGAGAGGAAGGGAAAGAAGCAAGAGATTTGGGTTTTGGTAAAGTCGAGCCTGAGTTTCTCTGAGGGAAAAAGTTAGCAGACATTTCAATATTTCAATATATGGATCTTGCATCCAGTAAAAAAAAAAAAAAAAGGACTGGGGGAGACAGGCTTTAATTTTTAAGTTAAAAAGCCATGGGTTTTCATGAAACCACCCAGTGAAATTCCAAAACACGGGATGAGCCTGGGAATCATTGACATTTAAGAGGCAATTATCGAAGAGGACTTTGAAGATACTAAGGGGTTTCTAGTAATGTATGTCAGAAAAAATCTGGAAGATTCTGGTATGACAGGGTCCGGACGCCTCGGCCCAGGGCCTTTGCTGAGTTTGGTTTTAATTTGTACCTCGAGTATCCAATTCTATGTCTAAAACTTAGTGAGTTCATTATTCTAGGGGAGCAGCAAACGTATGTTCTCTGCAGATGCCTTTCCAGTAGAGAGAAGGCTTTCCTCCAACCGCTACCACTTGCCAGGACTTGGAACCTAAAATGCTCATTTCCTTCCCAGTGTCACCAGAAAACTGGGAAAAACAGGGCAGAAGTACTAATTTTCCTCCACTCACTCCTGAATGTGTCTCCCACACAAGAGGAGGCTGAGCCCAGTATTCTAGAATAGGAATAACATTTTCCAGATAATATAAACACGGACTATATAAAGTAATTACTCATTAGTTATTATCCCCATTTTTCATCTTAAGTTTTAAAGAATTTAAAAAAAGAAACGAGGGCCCACTAAGATGACTATATATGGGACCAAGTGCTCTCTTGACTAAACTGATATACTAAGTACAGAACACACACATTTTATTTATTAGGATACCAGCCATAGAGCCCAGCAGTGAAGCAGGTGGAAACGCTCAGGGACATGGCCAAGGCGTCTGTGATAGATTAAATTTTAGCATTAGTGCTTCGCTTTAAACCTTCTGAGTGACTAAACCCAGGCCAGGCATCCAGCCATCTAAATCTAGAGCTCCCTGTACGTTTCCCCAGGGTTTCCACACACTCCGTTCTCATCTGAAATGTTTTTATAGTGATGATAAACCCACTCCAAACAGAAAAGCCCTAAAACACATGGTCTCCGATGTGTTTCTATTATAACTATGCATCCTGGCTCTTCTGATCGTTTGCAAATGTTGTGAAAAATGTGAAGGTACATCTAGATAGAATCTGAGGGCAATTAACCCTACCAAGTAAAATACCATTCGACTGAAGATTAGGTCTTTGATTTTCCAAGACACGTTTAGGCAGGAATTTCTAGGATCCTTATAACAGCAATAACAGGCTACAGTGAGTGAGGGCAACTCCAACTTTCTGAGGAGCCCTTTTCCACTGGGATTTGTGACGCCACCTTGGTCCCCAGGGAAAATGACCTGCTGGCTCTTCGAAGACCTCAAACTATGGCACCAAACAGTCTGTAGAGGTTGTTAGAAGTGCTCTGGGGTCAATAAACCTTAGCAAATGTGCACTGAGGCAACATGAAATAGCAGAAGAATCAGGAAGTGGCAGAAAGGGGCAGATCTAGGTTTGAATCCAGCTCTGCCACTTACCAGGTATAAGATCTCGGGCAGGTTCCTTATCCTCTCACAGGCCCTGTATCCTAGGAAGGTAATATCTACTCTGCAGGATTGTCTTAAGAATTAGAAATAACTAGCCTGTTAAATGCTTAGCACAATGCCTGACACCCCATAGTAGTTCTCCTGATCAAGATCACTTTAGCAGAATCAGAAACAGGTAAGTAGTCCACAAAGAAAGAAGCATCTTTCTCAACCTGCCAGTGGCAGGAAGCAACCTGCCTTTACTCAGCTTGAAGTTCACCCAGAAGACAATCTAGTAAGGATAGAAATGCCCCAGATAAGCTGTTTCAATGCGAAAACATGTTAAAATCTCCCCTACTCCAGTAAACTCTCTCTCTCTCTCTCTCTCTCTCTCTCTCTGATCCTGCAATTTGCAAAGGCACTAGCACCAAAATGGCAGCCATCAGCAGTAACAGAGGAGACACCCCTCTTTGCTGCACATTCTACAAGGCCTCAGTTTATGTTTCCAGCATACTGATGAGTCCCTTGATTGTTATTAGTTAATTCAGTAAAAACGGTGGGAAAAAGTGACACTTCAGAGGGGAATACCAAATGAACTTGAGCTGAACCGTCGCATTGTCCCAAGGAGTGTGACGACGTGGGAATGAAACAATATAGGCTCCTGACAGCACTGACGGCAGACACAAAGCATGGAATTCAGTGTGGCTAATTCCCCAGAAGGCATTTCACAAGGGTCCAAATCCTCCAAAGCATGAAAATCACACAGGATTTTACCAAAGAGGAAGTTGGGCACAATGCATGGAAGGGCTTGGGAGCTCTGGCTGGCTGCCCGGGCCCCTGGAAAAGTTGGTTTGTGCAGCCAAACCAGCAAGGACATGCAAACACAGCAACAGCAAGGTAGAGTTGGGGAAGCTGCAACTGTAAACAGCGGGCATAACAGCGACTGTCAATGAAGGTGCTTCTTGGCAGGACAATTGTAGAAGGAAGAATTGAGAAGGAGGAATGAGCTTCTCCCACCCAACCAACTCCAATCAAGACCAAAACCTGTTTCAACCTATCAGTAATTACTTACCACCTCCTCAGGGCCCAGCACTGGATGGTAGTTATGGTAAATTCCAAAGAAATAAGACCCCTTACCTGGAGGAGCCTATTGTCTGGTTGGAAACGCAAAAACAGCTCTCATGAAAAAGTCATCCTTGTAAGATTATGTGCCTCTCAAAATACTGGAGAACAGCTAAATTCAAACTTGAGATATATTGACAAGAAATAAGAGTTAAGTAGAGAAAAAGTGTGATGTAGATACTGGTGGCCAATCGAGTCTTCCCAGAAAATGTGGAAAGATAGTGGGATGCGATAGACAAAAGAGAACATTCCAGAAAGGATGAACTACACATATAAAGACACAGTATAAGAAATTATAATCCTATGTGTTGATTTGAATTACTTTTTCTTATGTGTGGTCCACAGACCACCCACAATGGATTTTGGCCCCAGCAACTGAATTCAGATCTCTGGAGAGTGGAGCCCAGCAATCTGCATCTCTAATAAGCGCCTAGGCTCTCCTAATGCACATCAAAATTCAGAACCACCGGCTAAGGGATCTCAGACTTAAACAAACACATACTCCTCCTGTAAAGACAGAAAGGAAGGGAAGTAAGGAAGGAAGAAGAGATGAAGGTAGGAAGGGAGGGAGGGAGAAAAACATTTTTAACTATAGAAAAGAGCTTGGGAAGGGGAGTCAGAGCCCACCATGCAGGCGCCACAGTGACTGTGTGTGATCAGGAGACCAAGTCTGAACAGCATCCATGGCTTGCGTCAAATGATAAAAGGCCTTCGTTAACAGACTTTGGCTCTGTCCTAGGGGCAGGGAAGTGCTATTGTAGGTTCCTATCCAAGAGAAAGACAGGATTTCAATCTGGCAGTAGACCATGAGGTAGAAAGAGAAGGAGAGATTTTTTTGGCAAGAAGGCAGTCTCAGAACACTTGCCACTGTCAGAAGGTGAAGCCGCTGAGTGCCTGAAAGAGGCAGGGAGAATTTTAGATGAAGAGAACTAGGTAGTCTATTTTATTGCTATAACACACCTCAATTTAGGGGAAGTCCATCCACCCTCAGAAGAAAAGGGTCTGTCCTCTTCAAGACCTCTACTTCCACCTCTCGTGTCAAAGCTGCTTCCTCCACATTCCACATGGTTCTCCAGCATATACTTTTCTCTGACTTCAGCAATATTGCTAAGCTTCCCATCTTTTAAAAAAAAAGTTCTTTCTCTTGACCTGCACCACCCCCCAGCTGACTATCCTCCGTCTCCCCTTTCCTTTCATTATCAAATTCCTTAAAAAGATAGTCCATCTTCACCTGTCCTCCCACTGTTCTTCAAACCACAGCGGTCTGCTTCTGTCCTCACCATTTTTAAATTTTTTTTCGTTTTTATTTTATATTGGAGTATAATTGATTAACAGTGCTGTGTTATAGCTTCAGGGGTAGAGCACAGTGATTCACTGTTCTCAGACCTAGAACGCCTCAATTACCAAATCTAATAGGCACTCTGACAACTTTGATTTCACCTCCCGGTAATATTTGCCTTCTCTCCTTGAATTCTTCTCCTCATTTGTCTTCCATGCCACCACGTTCACAGCTTCTTTTAAACACTTTGTAAGAGGAAGAGCATCTTCTTCTCCTGTGATCCTCCTATTCTCCTGCCCGTTAAATGCCCCCGTTTCTGCTGTTCCTCAGAGCGTAATCATTAATCATCTTCTTTTGTTGCCTTGATCATCTAATCTCCTTGGGTGATTTCATCCTGTTACTATTGCTATGTCACAAATTATTTTAAAATTTAGAAGCTTAAAGCAACCATTTTATTATGTTCACAGATTGTGCAGGCCAACAGCTTGGAAAGGGTACTTTCCAAGGACTTTCCAAGTCCTCCAGCAGCTTGGAGGACTCTCCTCAGCTGACGATGTCTGAAGCCTGAGCTGAGGGGACTTGGAAGCTTGAGTGACTTAAGGGCTGGGGACTGGAAGGAGGAATCTTTACTCACATGTCTGGGGTCTGGTTTGTGGCTACGAATAGTAGTACCGACATGTGACCTCTCCATGCACTTGGGCTTCCTTACAGCATGGAACCTCAGACCTCTTACATGGCAGCTGAGGGCTTCAGGCACAAGTATTACAATCAACAAGGCAGCAGTTAGATCACCCTTTCTGACCTAGCCTCAGAAGTCACACAATGTTGCTTCAACCACATTTTACTGGTAACATGAGTCACATACAACTACCCAAGTTCAAAAGGAGGGAACATCAACTCCACCTCTCAAAATGAGGACTGTCAAAGAAACTGCAACCAATTTGTTTTTTAAAAAAACCTCTAGCACTCATAGATACAGATTCTACTATAGTTCCAAACTACTCAGGTTGAGATCTCTAGATTAATATATCTAATTGCTCTAAACTTATATCTCCAATTGCTTACTACACTACTACCACTAATAATGGCAAAGGATTATACACACATAGCATGTGCCAGACACAGTTCCGAGAATTCTGTACTTATTAACTCATATAAACCTCACAATAACTCTAGGAGGCAAGTACTATTACTATCATCATTTTAACAAAAATGTTAATCTTGCCTAAGCTCACATAACAAGTACAATGGAACTAAGATACCACTCAGGCAGTCTGACTCCAAAGTGTAGTCTGATAACCAGTACACTAAACAGCACACATACTCTACAGGTATTTCAAACCCAGCATGACAAAAACTGTGCTTCGATCCACCACTCCCTCATTAAAACAAAAATGCCTTTCTGTCCTTCTTATATATTTTCTCCTTGTTAATAATTCCACCATTCATGTAACACGAAACGAAGCCTGGGAGCCATTGCCTAGCCTCTCCCTAACCCCCCATGTGAGAACTGTCCCCAGACTGTGTCAATGAACCTACTTAAGGTCCTCATAGCTGCCACACTTCTTTATCCCCGCTACCCAAATCGACGTCTTCCCCTGGATTATTGCCGTTAAATTTTAACTGGATTCCTTGCTTCCTATCTCCTGCAATTGTGATTCATCCTCCCACCTCCCAGAATGATGATAATAAAATGCAAAATTGATGATTATACATGTTGCTTAAAACTCTTCCAAAGCTCCCAATAGAATAAAGTCAAAATGCTAGTGTAACAAACAAAATTCCCTCTGATCTGGCTTCTGACTGCTATGACCCTGGCCTCCTGTTCCTACCTAATGGGCTAAACTCTGTCCATACCAATCACTTACTATTTCCTAATTTGCCACCTGTTTCTTGCCTCCCTGCCACCGCACATCCTCTACAGCACCTTCTGCCTTGAACATCTTCCTTCCTGTTCCCTTTCCAATCCCCAGTCACCTGGAAGACTCTTACCCCTCAAGACCCAGCATCCCTTCATGGATACTTTCCTCAAGGAGAGTTGATTACTTACTCTTGTCGCATCACTGTACAAAATCCTGTCCCAGCCTCAACACATAATGTGATCACGTTTTACATCTCCATCTCCTTTATTTTATTACTGGCTCCTAGAGGACAGAAAGTTCATCTTATCTTTGCATTCCCAGTGCCTGGTATGTCACAGATGTTCAATAAATGTTTGTTGAATGAAGAAATAAAAGAAGTCACAATACATAGTGATATTTGATATATAAGAAATAAAGGAGAGGGAAAATTTACAACATCTATCCTAGAAACCTGGAACAGGAGTGGAAAAATGAACAGAAACAAGAAAATTAAAAGGCATGGAGGCCAGGAATTCAGTTTGAGGTGATTAAAGAAAAGGATGCATTTGGTTTTTCACAGGTTGAACTGTATTTGTACCAGGAGGTGGTTAGAAAAACAGGATCAGAAAATAAATGAAAGTTCAAGGTTAAGATTATAGAATTGAGGATTAAAATAGATGAGATGATTTCCATGCTCTCTGCAAAGCCTTACGAACTCATCAGGTATTATATTAATATTGTAATATTATAATTGTAATATTGTAAATATAATATTGTAAAATATAATATTGTAATATTATATTAATATTGTACAGGTGTTGCTTATATCTACATGATGCCAAAACGACCAGTAAAAAGACAGAAAATAAAACAAAAATGACAAAAAAATAAAAACATACGATCAACTTGTTATATAAGCCAGCTCATGAGATAAGGTATAAACAACTGATTGTTACAATTACACAATACTAAATAACTTATCTGATTTTTTTTCCTGAATCGACCTCTGTGTGTGTGTGTGTGTGTATGTGTGTGTGTGTGTGTGTGTCTACCATGCAGACACAGCCAGTGACTGACAGAGGAAATGTGCTTTGTGACAATATAGCCAGCCCAAATAGGCAAAAATCAACAAGAATATATGATTACTTCCTTGATAACCCAACATAGGTGGGGCACTGGAAAATGTTTGGGACTAGAAAACACCTATCCCCCTGGGACTTTTATATAATCTACCACAGTGGACAAAGTAGTTCCAATCCAGGTTTTGTGATTTACACTATCACCAGGCTAGTCCACTTTGCTTACAGCTTCCTAAATATCCCTTCTCTATCAGTCTTAAAACCACATCGAAACAGACTATGCTGTTAATAAAGCGTGTTGCAGCTCTGCTCTCCTGGACTGACACAGCCCTATCATACTGGGCATGAAGTCCATGACTCTCATTCTTGGGCTTTTAAAGCACTTCATACTCTTATTCCTCATCCCTCCCCCTCTCCTTGGGAATCAGAACATCCTGGAGTACAACACCAGAAATACCTGATTCTACACTGAGCCAAGATAGGACCCTCCCCAGACTCTCCTGGTCTTCAGACCTATACCAGGCACACATTGGAGTCAGGCAGACCTGGGTTTGTGATCACAATTGTATCACTTATTAGCTGCGTGATTCTATGCAAGTAACTCAACTTCTAAGAAATTACTTCTTTACCAAAAAAAAAAAAAAAAAGGGAATAATAATAGCAATCTGATGGTCTTGCCATGAGGATGAAGACGACACGGGTAAAGCAATCACCACTGCCCTGGACCATGAAGATGCTCAGTGAATACCCACCCTCCCTCCTTTCCCTCCATGCAGTTCCATCCTGTTTGGGGCTGCTCTTGTACCGTCAACACAGGACAGTCTCAACTCCTCGGTTTCTGTTAATACTTGACACCCACTTGTCAAAAACAGGTTTAGAGACTGAATTTGAGGGAGGTGACAATTACTCCAATCAAAATTAAACTATACTTTGAGTATACTGACAAATTGTCTTCTCATATATACTTTTAGATGGCTCATTGGATAGGGTACCTTTGCATGACATTTTCACTTTTAGATTTCTTCATTTTTAAAAAATAAAATTTTAATATGTTTGTATTCACATATATTACATATACCCACAAATATATATGACTATATGTACTTAATTGCAGAAATGCTTAATATTTACTGAGCACTCATGCTGTGCCAGGCACTGTGCAGAGATAGCTCATTTAATTCTCAGAGCGACCCTACCAGAGAAGTACCATTATTACCCCTATTTTACAGATGAGGAAACTGAGGCTTAAGAATGTTAAGTAATTTAACCACACAGCTAGTAAGTAAACATTAGCACAGTCACAATTGCTAAATAACCAACTGCATTCCTGATGCTTGTGTTTTATTTTAATTGAAAGTATAGAGGCCATGGTTTAACTGCTTTTTTTTTTTTTTCTGATGGAGATAGACTTTTTAAAAAAAATTTTATTGGAGTATGGCTGCCTTACAATGTTGTGTTAGCCTCCAACGCACAACAAAATGAGTCAGTCATGCACATACAGATATCCCCTCCCTTTTGGACTTCCCTCCCATTTAGGTTACTGCAGTGCATTAGGTAGAGTTCCCTGTGCTAACTTCGAATGAAGCTCACTGCTGAGCTCCAAGCAGAAGATAAACAGGACAGGCATTACTTTGAGAGAGTGATGGGTCAATCTTTGAGACCACCTAGAGGGGTGGGATAGGGAGGATGGGAGGGAGACGCAAGAGGGAGGAGATATGGGGGGATATATGCATAGCTGATACACTTGGTTATAAAGCAGAAACTAACACACCATTGTAAAGCAATTATACTCCAATAAAGATGTTAAAAAGAGAGAGAGTGGTGGGAGATGTAACCCGAAGCCTCCTTCAGCGTCCGCCCGAGAGGTCTGGGAGGCTGCGCCGGCCCGGTGCGCGTCTGTAAACTCCCGCGGGTCTGGCGCGTCTCTTTCTTCCAAAGTTGGAGCTCTCCTTGGTGGGAGGAGGGGGGGAGGAGGGGAGGCCAGTGACGTCACTCGGGAGCGGGGATAAAGCTTCCCGGCCGCGGTCCGGCGAGGACACTGCCCCGGGAGCAGAGTGGGCTGTTCCGCTCGGGGACACTCGTTGCGCCCCCGCCCCAGAAAGGCCGTGCCAGGAGGCACCATGCCCCAAAACGTGGTCCTGCCGGGCCCTGCACCCTGGGGCTTCAGACTCTCGGGGGGCATAGACTTCAACCAGCCCTTGATCATCACCAGGGTAGGTGTTTTCCGTTCTTCTGCTGCAAGTCGGGGACTCTGGCGTGCCGTGGGCCCCCCTGGAGAGAAGAGTGGCCAGCGAGGCACTGGGGTGCGCTGGGTGGGGCCTCGGCTTCGGGTTCACGGTTCGAGGGAGGGCAGCACCTTGGCAAACTAGGTCTGGAGGATGCAGAGCAGCTTAGAGAATTAATCCAGTCAGGTCCAATGGTCTCTGTCTGCAACCTGTTGGCCTCCAGCAACTTTCCGAGGAGAGAAGAACGGACGGCGTGGTTTCCCTGTGCTCAGAGAAGGCGAGGCTGCGAGGTGGGCTGCCTTCTCGCCCTCCCCTCCGGGTCTCCTTTCAATAACAAATGAGATGGGGTCCAGAGAAGGAGAGACAGTGGTGGCTGTTTGTTGGAGAGAGACAGGCAACTGAGCGCTTTCCCTGTCTGGAGGAAAACTTCAGCAGGGCGCTGTTCGCAGGGCAAGACCTCGGCTGGCCGAGTTGGAGGCGCTCATATCAGCCCAGACAGGGACAATGTCACTAATCTGTATTCCTAGGTTTCCAAGCATTTTGAATAAATATTTTCCAAAGCTGGAACTTGGCTTAGAAATCATCATCTACAACTCAAACTACAAAGAAAATGTGTCAGATAGTTTCATTTACCTGATGGAGAACCATCCTCAGCCTAATAACTCTGAATACTTGACCATCAAAGTCAAGCTTTCCTTAATATTCTCTAAAGTATTGTCTAATTAAGAAAAAAGAAAATGGATACTTCAGGATCTGTCGTCAGTAAATGTCTAGTTGGTCTAGTTGACCTTTTTTCCAACATGTGTTTGTCTTAACAGAAAATTATTATTATTTCAATGATCACATATAAAGCCTATTAAACCTAATTTTAAAACATAAACTTTCAGAATATTTATACCTTTACTATGCTTTATTTTGTTCCTTACTGCTTAAACTATATTTTATAAATGTATACCTTATAATCTGATATCCTCACATAGGCTTTGAACAAGGTAATACTTTTAAAATTCTGTTCTACTTACGAGTTCTAAGAATGAATGGCTTTTAAAAATATCTCAAAACATGTATCCATGGAACAGATGCATACCATGGAACATTTCAAGCTTTGTTTTACATTTTTTGAAAACATATAAACATATCTGACATGTGTTTTCATATGAGACATGAAAACTTAACATACCCCAAAAATGTTCCTAAGTAAATTAGGCAGAACATGGTTCAGTGACCTGAGCCAAGCAATGCCTTTTATGGATTTACCAAAGGAAACAGTTTGCATTATCTCTACGAAGAAATATTTTTAAAGTTTCTGAAGTATAGTGTTCATTTGTTTATATTAAATGAAATAAGCTCTTGCATCCTTACAAAGGATAAACCGTATTTATATTAAACCTTAAAGGAATAATTTTGTCACAGAAATCCTGTCAGTGATTTATAAAAGAAATATCTCACTATTACTGTGGAACATGTCAATATGATTAATCTTATGTTTGAAATGTTGAGTTGTTGACATTATAAACAGTGTTTATTTCAAAGCAGAACTTAACATTTTGCAGTTGACTGCAGGAGCTATCGGTAAATATATTCGATCTGATGACAGTTATTGTTTGGGAAGCCAATTCCGTTTGAATTTTTAACTCATAACTAATTTGTATCACTCATATTGACACTTGGTTCAATAACAGTGCACGAACACATCTGATAATTTCATTTGACTACGGCTTTTCTCTTTAATTTAACTCAAGGAGAGCGGGTGAACTAAACTCTTTTGTATTCCAAGTGTACCCAAAGCCATTCACATAAATAGATTCTTGTTGAATAAATGAAAACACGTTCATGTGAACTTTTTTGCCTTAGTGAACACCTAATTGAGAGTATTTCCACTGAAATTATAAGAATACTAAAACTCATTTGGAAAAAAGACTAAAAAATATTACACAAACATAACTATCAGTGTTGTAATTAGGTAGTAGAATAATTCTATTAATATTTTTATACTGTGTTAAAAGGTAGTGAATGAGACTGTGTGTGTGTTAGTATACTCTGTTGCCTGCTATGCACTCTTCTAAGCCCTATATATGCACTCACTTAGATCTCACACGAATCCTATCAGAGTAGTAGCAGTAATATCCCTTTCTGCAGATGAAAAGAGTGGGGCTTCAAGAGATTCATTAACCTGTCGATGACCACAAGCAGCAGGGCAGAATTTGACGCAGGTCGACCTGCCTCCAAAGCCTGCATCCTGAAGCCCACACACGTGAAAGATGCTGCTTATTGTACAGATATTTCCAAACAGGCGTTTTGTGCCATGCAACTCATCCCCTGGTCCTACTGATGCTACATCTTTCAGATCTACCACTTTCCTTTTTTTCTACCGCTGTCCCCAGGCAAGGTTTCCTAATTTCACACCTAGCTGTTGTCTCCCCTCTCCAATTCACCCTGCATATTCTTACCAGCCATCTTTGAGATGGTTGCTCGTTGCTCCTATCTTCCCCATTCTTAAAAATCCTCAGTGGCACCCACAGTTTATAGAGAATAAAATGTGTGGTCTGTAGCATGAAATTCATGGCTTTCACCCTCTCTCCCAGCTCAAGTTTTCAAGTTCATTTCCTCTCTCCTTTCCTCCTCTCACTCCATAAATAGGTAGTGGTGCCCATACTCTGGACCACTTATGATTTCTGTAACATGGCGTTGCCCCTGCTATCATTTTTCTCCAGAATTCTCTTCCCCACCCACTCCACTGTCCTCTGTGCCTGTGGAAACCCATTCAAATACCGCTTCTCCAGCCTTCTTCGAGCAGTCATCATTTCATCCATTTAATTACTGTAGCTCTTGACCTACAACCTCTCCTTATAACATGCCTTGTACCACAGATGGTTGAGAACATCTGTATCCCACAGATGGAATGCTCCCCCCTCAGGGCAACAACTGGCAAATATGGGGGCTGTTCAGTGCCAAGTACAGTGTCTAGTACCTCATACAGGTCACAGAATACAAATAGACATAATATGAGTGAATAAATTGTTCACTTTTGACATAAATTTATTTTCATAATAGGTGCAAACTGTGTCCTCAGAATATTCCACAATAAAGAAAAAGGAGAACTGTTTTATTGTTAATTGATTTGTCTGTTTTACATAAGTTCTTAAGCATACAAAGAATGAAAATGCCAATGCCTGCACTTGACACCACAAAAAGTCCCATGAATGAGATATAGTCCTCGAGTCAACTGAATCAATTTTTGTCCTACAAGCAACGCCCTCCCCTCCCTTCCTCACACTCTACAAAAACAGATTATAGAAATGCTCCTTAGACCGTGGTCCTCTGCTCCACCCTCTGCTGGGGGCAGGATTTACAAAGTAATTCCCTCCATCAGCTGAAATTATAATTCACAAAATTAGGACAAAGGGTCCCCACCCTACAATTGTTTACCATCCAATTAATCAGCTGGGTGAAACTTTGCATCATAAAAAACGTGAGAAGTAAGGTAAATCAAACACCAGACAATCCCGAAAACTTTTTTGAGCCATTGGTTGTGACACGATTTGTAGGAAAGCAGTTTCTAGGCAAGGGTGTGCTCTACTTCGTGCAATATGAATTTAAGTTCCAGTTGTTCAGCCTGCAGCAGGGCGTTGCCACTGCAAACACCATATACAACTGGCCTAGGCATTCCACAGAATAAAGTTTAAGGTTCACATCTCTAAGCCAGCAGCTGGTTTTCTTCTGGCAAGAAGGTTCTAAGGAGTCTCTCTCTTTCTTAAACGTTTGGACCACCCAGAAGGTGGATCTACTATCACAGCCAAGTTACAGATGGTTTGTTTTCATAAATGGTCCCATTTGGAATAAAGCACAAGCTTCTTTTGTGTACACGATGTAAAACTACTGTATACATCTCATGCCACCATGTCCCTTCCCACTCAGTTCCTCTTCCCTCCTTTCTATACAGACCACACCCAGGATCAAGATCACTGTTAACCGAGAATGCTATGTATGGACTTGGGTGCCAACATAGAAAATGTTAGTGTATTCTTAAGTTTTGTAGGCTTTAACACTGAATAGTACTTTAATATAAATTATATTTGAAATTTGAACTTTTAGAAAGAAATGTTTACAGTTGAATACAGTCTTTTTCCAGGTAGCCCTCGGTATCCTTGAGGGATTGGTTCCAGGATGCCCACTCCTCTATGCCCCCAACCCCCCCCCCAATGATACCAAAACCCCAGGATGCTCAAGTCTCTTATATAAAATGGTATTTGCATATAACCTAGGTACATCCTCCCCTATACTTTAAATCATCTCTAGATTATTTCTAATACCTAACGCAATGTAAATGCTATGTAAATAGTTGCCAACATGTGGCAAATTCAAGTTTTGCTTTTTGGAACTCCCTGGAATTTTTTTTCAAATATTTTCCACCCTCGGTTGGTTGAATCCTGGATGCGGAACCCACGGATTCAGAGGGGTGACTGTACTTACTTGTGTTTTGACAAAGACGTGTCTGCACGGGAGCACTGGTTCATCTGTTCCCAACATTCATACATCCCACAAGTACCTACTAAGTGCAGAAGGTATTTTATGTGGAAGGCACTGTGCGGGATACAGTCATCACTTAATGGGTTTCTACTCCCCTGAGAAGTTCATGTTATCAGCAGAAGAGACATGAACACAAACTACCATGATACAACTTGTCCAGGATTCCATGAAAAAAGTATGGCCAAAGAGATGGGCGGAGTCAGGGGAGAGAGAGTACCTGCAGGGGTGGCATTTTGGGATAGTGGAGGAGCTTGAGCTATAGAGTTAGACAGACCCACGAGGAATTTCAAATTTTCACTGGATGTGTGACCCTAAGCAAGTTTCTTATACTTTCTAAGCAACAGTTTTCTCATCTTAAAAGATACCAATACCAACAGTATAACACCACCATAATAGTTCTCACCTGTGGCTGCACATGAGCCTCACCCAGATAAGCTGAACATACCCATGCCCAGGCGCTACTTGCAGAGATACTGATTGGACTAGAAATGTAGACTGCAGCCAGGTGCTGGAGGGCTTTGGATGCCAGGTGAGGTACTGAAGTTTATTTGTAGGCCATGGAGAACAACTGAATAATGGGATTTCTTATTATTTAGATCCAGGCCCCACAGGACAGCCCTTCCGTATATACTTGTCTTTCTCCATAACTATTTCAACCATTTTTATTCTTAATATAGAAATCCCACCAGGGCGATATTCTGGACTTCCCTCATGTTTCCCACAGTTAATAGGACATTGATAGATGCTTTACCTGTGATTTAAGTTAGTTTTTTCCAAATAAACCCAAGTAATAGGTTGATGTGAAAAAGAAATCATCTTAAGGGACTTGTTAAAAACACAAATTCCCTAGTTCCTCTGCTACAGCTTCTGTTTCGTGATTCCAGGCATCTGGATTGGACTAGAATCTTTATGTTAAGCAAAGATGCTCGGTGATCCTTCTAATCAGACGAGTTAGAAAAGATGTGCTAAGTGATTGACAGCAGTACTACTTCCCATGATCTCTCGAATGCTTTTGACATTTGAGACCCTAATGAAACTAAAAAATGAAGAATCCACTGAAAAACTCTTTGCCTCATTTTAGCTCTCTCTCCTCATCATTTGGGAAAATGTTAAAAATAAACTGTGAGCAATAATATAAAGTAATA
This sequence comes from Neophocaena asiaeorientalis asiaeorientalis, assembly GCF_003031525.2. Taxonomy (NCBI): domain Eukaryota; kingdom Metazoa; phylum Chordata; class Mammalia; order Artiodactyla; family Phocoenidae; genus Neophocaena; species Neophocaena asiaeorientalis. The sequence continues at coordinate 3,060,175 of NW_020174712.1, read as the reverse complement.
TAAATAAACTACAAAGAAATAATATAAAGTCATGCTGGAAAATAATACATTCTTATGATTAAACAGATAGTTTAACTTACAAAAACCAGGCCAGTTTAGTGGCCATTTGCTGATCACTACCCTAGCTGAACTTGAGAACTAAGAAGTGAAGGATCGTGTTTTCTCCTTGTCTCTCATCCATTTCTCTACAGATTCTTTTCTTTCCTATCAAATCCTAATGTGGAGGGCCCAGGACATCACCGCCAGGTTGAACGCAAAGTCAGAAGTTGGTTCTGGCACCACTATCGACCACTTTTCCTATTTAGCTAATGAAACCGCTGGTGACATAGCTGTTCAACTGCAACCACCTTAGTGAGAAGCCACAGGTTCTCTGAAAAAGAGAAGCAGTCTTCTTTCTCCGGACTGTCTTAGAGTTGTAATGGTGAGAGTTATTAGAAAGAGCTTTGCAAATGTAATACTTTGCATAAATATAAAATAGTTATTAACTTCCATATTAACGTTGTTAATAACATTTAGTAATATACAGTATCTAAGTTCAGCACCCCAGATATCTCCGTTTAAAATTTATATAGACAGATACATACAACCCTACCTTCCACTCATCTGAACCAGAGCTAAGAAATAATGTTAGGCTCTTCTAAACCTAGATCGAGTATTATATATAAAGCAAATTAAAGTATATTAGAAAAGCTAGGTGAGGCTTTAAAAGCAAACACATTGAGCCATGCTTTCTCATGTTTTAACTCAAAGAAAAGCATTTTGGTCTTAGAAGTTTAAAAATAGATGGTACTGATTTTGATGAACTATAGCTAGAGAAAATTAAAAGTTTGAGGTTATTTTTAGCACTACAAGTCACACTGGGGATGGAAACTTTTATTCTTCTAACAGTTCTGAGTGTGGGAGAATTTCTAAATGGAAAAACATTTACGAAATGCCTCCTAAAAGCTGAGATATAATGATCTCCAGTTGTCCTCACCCAGCCCCCATCATCTGTCCCTTCTGGAAATTATCATGATTGCTACAGTGAGGTGATCACAGATATGAAATGAGTAAAATAAACACTTTAGTGATGAGACTGAAGATCTAGGACCCATGAGAATTTGTCATTTTAGCAATTTTATTCCTTTACATGAATCTTGGATCTCTCTTAGAGCCACTTAAATCGAATTGATGACTAGATTAAGCAAAGAGACGAAAAATGAATTAATGACTGATCCTCAAGTTAAACATTAGGAACGATCTAGTTTATTCCTGGAGCAGTTTGAGGTTTAAGTCAAGTTCTACATCTTATTCTGATCTAAACAGTGGGAACTTGCAAAAGGAACAATGACAGGTTGACATTAATAGCCATAATCTTTGGGTATATAAGGACTAGTTACTTTTGTTTCACAAGTTCTGAGTTAAATGTCCATTTCATTCAGTTTTCAAGTAATTATTCATCAATTCCAAACACTGAGTATACACTGTGAAGCATTAGGAATATACATAATATTATCGATATCCTCAAGAACTTCCAGTTGGGAAAACAGACACTACACAAGTAAATAAACAAACATGAAAGTACAAACTGTCTTCATAAAAGAAGACAATAGGGTGTAACAGTGGGGAGGGGGCTGGAGAAACTACGTCAGATGTCTGGGGAGGTCTCTCTGAGAACATGACGTTTAAGCCTAAACCAAAAGGAGGAGAAGAAGCAACCGGGTGAAGGGTCAGGGGAAGCATTTCAGGAGCAAGTTAACAGTGTGCACAAAGCCCAGAAGAGGGTGCAAGCTTGGCCTACTTGAGGAATTAAAAGGAAATCGGGGCTTCCCTGGTGGCGCAGTTGTTTAAAAGGAAATCGGACTAGCTGTAGAGCAGTGGATTGGGAGCGGCGGGGGAGTGAGAATGGTGTGAGATGATGTTAGAGAAGCAGGCAGGGTGAGGCCAGGTGAGGACTATTAGGCAGTTGTAAATAGTTCGGATTTACCCAGAAAAACTGGGAGTAGGTATAGCCATCAGAACAATCATCGCCTTTAACTGTATACTCAACATGTTTTTGTTGAAATAATTTGAAATATCTGAAATAATTTCAGATATGCCACTTTCTAAACATTTAACAACCATATTTTTCTCATATCATTTCCCCCCATATCGTTTCTCATATCATTCCCCACCTCCCCTCCAAAAAAGAAACCCACGTGGATTTCTGGTAGATGGCATAAGGTTAGATCTTGCGTTTTTTTTCTTTTACCTAGTTTGACAAACTCTTAAAAAACAGAACATGTGATGTGTTTTTAGGCCATTTACATATAATGTAATTATTGGTATGGTTTAATTCAAAGCTACCATCTTGTTAGTTGTTTTCTATTTGTTCCACCTGTTCTTCATTCATGGAGGAGAGACTGTGAGTAGATACAAACTTCTCTTGTATCTGTGGTTCCCACGGGTTCTAGACTCTAAATGCTTAACTCATACTTGGCCTTTAGCAATTTGTTCATAATTTTAGCTAAACTCTTCTTAACAACTAGTACATTTGGCCCCATCTTCCTCCATGCTCTGGTACAGGTGAGCCCATGCTTGTCTTTCCTCGGAGACTCCCGTCTTTCCTTAGATTCCAAGCTAGTTGGTTGCCCTGCAACTTCGGCTCTCTGAAGAGTCCACGAAAAGTCATAATTTTGCATATTATCTGGCTGCTTCTTGTTAATACAAGAGTGATTCTCTTTCCAGCTTTCTATATCCCAGGCGCATTATAGGGATGCTAAAGTAGTTTCAGTTCAAATATTAAGGCTCCCCAGATGTAGTAAAGTTCTATTCCCAAATAGAGAGTTCTGGGTGACAAAAAATCCTAAGAAACAAATGATTTTCTTTAAAGCAAAGAAAATATGATCCAAACAGGGAGTTATGGAAGATGTTTTAAAAGAGAATCAGAGATGTCATGATGGAGGAAATGTGGTTAGTAAGAAACAAAATTATTTCACATAATGGGAAAATAGAGGTAGCACAACTGATCAATCAAGAGTTACTTTAAGTGAGATTTAATATGTCCTGCCCAGTGAAACATTTAAAATGTTACCAAGGTGAAATATAAACGTTGGGCACAAAACTCAAGATGCCACAGGGTGTTGATTTTAAACGTGCGATGATCTCTTCCAGATTACTCCAGGAAGCAAGGCGGCAGCTGCCAACCTGTGTCCCGGAGATGTCATCCTGGCTATTGATGGCTTCGGTACTGAGTCCATGACTCATGCTGATGCACAGGACAGGATTAAAGCAGCAGCACACCAGCTGTGTCTCAAAATTGACAGGTGCTCTTTAATTAATGGTGTTAAAATTCGATCTGTTTTGTGGAAGAACCTGAACCAGAAGTATAAATGATTTCATCTTCCCAGTGAGAAGGAGTGTCACAGGACGCAGAATTTTGACTGGCTTTTTTTTTAATGTATCAGCCACTTTGGTCTGTTCTTCACTGAAGTCAGTCAATCTAGTAGCTGTTAACAAAGGATTTCTAAAAAGAATCCTCTGGAATGTCAGAGTAATGAAAGAGGCTAAAATAACTTTTTTCCTGTACTAACGCAGTTAGTTGACCATGAAAATAGAACCATTTAAGGTATTGGCCACATAAACACCGAACAGCATGTCCAGTTATACTGCTGTTCTAAACACGGTAGAGAACATGGAGTGGAATTTAGAGATGCTCCTAAAAGAATCTCGTGCTTGCCAAGATGTGATCATGTTAAAATCTGGTTGCTAATATCCTGTATGCTATTGGCTGTTTTGTACTGAACTCAGCCCAGAAGAATCCCACAAGGTATGAGAGGGTACATGTACATGAAGGTTTTAGACAATGAGACATTTCTGACCAAAAACAACATTAGGAAATTGATCTATTGCCATCAGACTCGTGATCTGAAACTGAATTGTGAAAATAATGATTTGTTATAGTGGCTGTTAGCATGTGTGTTTATCCTCTTGCCGTTGTATTCACAATTTTCCCTGCTGTGGTCCAAAGGTACAATCAGTCAGCCAATCTGCCATTTCACGAGGTGAAATTGACTCTTTCCCTATCTATGCATAACCTGTGTTCCTGTCAAGCACATAGTCCCGTAGGAGCCACATGATCCCAAGTAGATACATGAGAAGCGTTGGGCAAAGCACATTTCCTTGATGCCAACAGCAGATCCACCTGACAACTCATTCACTGCCTCCTGTGGTGCCCCAGGTAGGACAGGAAGGAAGTTGAGGAGATCTAGGGATCCAGTTTGTCCTGTGGTCATCTGCAGGGTGTGCCTCCAGAATCTCCCTGTCCTGTACTGCTTCCCACAAGCACTGGAGACCCACTTTCTCCAGACACTGTACAATGTCCTCGCCTTAGTTCAGGTTGCTACAATCAAATCCCATAGGCTGGGTGGCTTAAGCAACAAACATTTACTTCTCATAGTTATGGAGGCTGGAAGTCCAAGGTCAGGGAGCCAGCATGGTTGGGTTCTCGGTGAGAGCCCGCTTCCCGGTCACGTCCTCACATGGCCTTCTTTGGTGCATTCACACAGAGAGGGAAGAGATCTCATGCCTCTTCTTTTCATAAGGTCATTAATCCCACCATGAGAGCCCTACTCTAATGATTTAATCTAACCCTAATTACCTCCCAAAGGCCATCACACTGGGGATTAGGATTTCAACATTTGAACCTGGGGTGTGGGGCGAGGACACAAACATTCAGTCCATAGCGGTCCTCCAAGCAATTTTGATCCATTCAAGTCTTCCCAGAAGTACACTAAAAACATAAGACTAATTCAATAAGACAATACAGGATAATGAGCAAGGAATATTGCTTTTGCTCAAAGTATCAAGGGTTTGTTAGTATTTTCAGAAACATAGGAAATTAAAGTATACTAAAACTGGAAGTACCATTAGAATTTGGGGTTTACAAACGTTGTTTTATTTACAGGGCGGAAACTCGCTTATGGTCTCCACAGGTAACTGAAGATGGAAAGGCTCATCCTTTCAAAATCAACTTAGAATCAGAACCACAGGTATGAATTTTGGAGTAAATAATGTTCACATTACATTTCCTTTTAAATGATGTGGATACCTTCCAAGAGGGAAAAGTGGCAAATATTAAAAAAACTGGAATAAGCCACCTGATGAAGTGGTTGTCTTTACTCTCCGAGATTAATTTATATTATCTGTGTCTTCTTACATCAAGAAAGAAAGAGAAGTATGCCTAGGCAAACACCTTGTTAAAAGACAAATATGTTCTCCTCAGGAAAAAGTCAGCTGTATCTATGTATAGTCCACTTACTTTTTCATTTTTTATGATGGACATCTGCCAAATGACCATGAGGTAATCCAAGAAATTTAAGATGTTAACACAAAGCAAAACAAAAACAGGGTCAACCATTTGAAACAGGTGTCTCTAATCTAATAGTTACTGTGAACTTCAATTCCTCAAGGTCTTCACCCAGCTCTTATGTTACATCCTTCTTTGATTATCAGTTCTGGCATTCTATAATTAAGTTTACTCAAGGAGAAGAGTTTTGCATTATGTAATCATGATGATATGCTGCCTGGGCTGCTGAATTACAAAAGATAAAGGATTTTCCCTTCAGGCAACTCTATATAATGAGCTAAATTAATCTAATAATCTGATGCTTGTCCATGTCTACTTTCAAAACCTTCAAAAAACTGCAATTAGACCAACCCTCGATTGTGCTATATGGGAAATGTAATCAAGAAAAGGATTTTAGAACCTGTGCTTGGTCAGCAGCTCCCCAAGTTTAATGAGACAGAGATATATAAATCGAATATCCCTTTTTAAACAAGTATCCCTACTAAACTGATTAGATATTCCCAAAGTGTAGTTTTTCTATACATCTAATGAAAACGAACTGAAAGTATATTTATAATCTATGCTTCAGCAAGATTTCCCCTTTCAGGACCATCAACTCCTGAATTTGTCCTTCAAGTTTTCCATTTGCACCCATAAGCCCCCATTCATTTCACTCTTGGTAAAAACATGGAGAGTCCATATGTACATGTGTCTCATAGAGCTTCTAAAGATTTAAATAAAATAATATAGAAAAAGAACTTGGCACAGTGAAGTGCTCTCAGAGATGTTCACTTAAGTGGGTGCTCTCATTGTCGTTGGGCATGGCACCCCTCCCAGCAGCCTGTGATCAGAAGGCCTCCTGGCCTTTCTTGACAGTGAGATAGATGGCGGCACAGAGCTTCCTGGAGACCAGTAATGTCTTCCTCATCACTATCCAAGGGTCATTACAAATTACTTTGGATCAAAACCTCATTTTCAGTTAAAATAAATACCTCACCCCAACCCCAGGAGAAAAAAACATACTAAGTAGTTTAACTTTTAGAGGGAATGAGTTTGTTAGATCCTTGTCCTAGACTTTTGATTGGAGGGAAGGTAGAGCCTGAGCCTAAAAATCACTAAAAGCAAAAGGAGGAGAAAACAGGCCCCAAAGGGAGTGAGCAGGATATATGGAATATTCATGAAGGCAGAACCGCTGTGTCTGTTCTCCTTGCTCTGAGTTCCCCAGGCATGGCACACAGCAGGTGCTCACTAAATAGCTGACAAGTGAATGAAAGGAACTGGAGGCCCTAAAGATAAACTTCATTTGAACACCGCAGTCCTGGGAACCAACTCTCAGACTGGTGTTCTACTGCCACCCCCAGGGGCTGCACACGAGGCAAAGAAATCACGAAAGCTGAGGGGGATATTTAGGTCAGGTAAGAGTGCCGCTCTTCAGGGTAGGTGAGTAAAAGGTAAAATGGACGAGACAGGTAATCAATGTGGTGAGAAGCGCTCTGCATGCTGATGGTGCTTACCCCAACATCCAAGGTGGGTGGGCGAATAATGTCTCTAATCGACATCTTCCTGATAGAAGAAAGACTGCAGGAAGAATAAGAACAAAGTTCTCCAGGCAGAGCTGTCACCTGTAGACAGCCCTTGGCAGGAATGCCCAAGTCTACCTGCCTCCTGCAACCCTCATCAACTCATCATTTAAGAGGCAACACACGAGAAAGAGATCACGTGGTGCTTTAAAAGACAGAAAAGGGAAATTTAAGGCTCACGTATACGCATATATTGACCTCCCCAATCTCTCATCATCACTAGGACAAACCTCACAGAATTCTGAGTTTCCTTTTTCCATACAGAGCAGTGGTCCCCAACCTTTTTGGCACCAGGGACCAGTTTCGTGGAAGACAATTTTTCCACGGACGGCGGGGCCGGGGTGGGGATGCTTCAGGCGGTAATGCGAGCGATAGGCAGCGGCAGACGAAGCTTCGCTCACACATCCGCCGCTCACCTCCTGCTGTGCGGCCCAGTTCCTAACAGGTACTGGTCGGCGGCCTGGGGACTGGGGACCCCTGATATAGAGTACACATCCAAAATTGTACTGCACCCTTTTTCACATTTCCATTCACAATTTCTCCTAATTTTTGAAACCCGGTTTCATCAATACGAGATGCTAAGATATGGGACCAACTACACATATTTGACAAAAGTACCACATCTCCAGTGATCCCTGATCATGCTGCAGCACCCACTCTGGCATGTGGGTGACTCAGCAAGTATGTATTTTATTCAGCACGGGGTGAGCTTAGAGCATGCATGATTGGAGCCTGTGTTTTGCTAACATCTCTCCAGAATTGGAGTTTTCAAGGCAATTGTCTGAGCTTTGCTCTAGAAGAGGCCCCTTTTGCAGATCTAGGAGTATTAATTTATGACTATGGTTATTCTGAGAATTAATTTTAAAAGATAATCCAGATTTTAAATACTCTGGCCTCTTGTCAATCATTTATTAGCCCATGTGTCCTGAATTTTGGGGTCAGACAGTATGGATATTTATGATACTGCAAAGGGGGAAAAGATAAAGAATGAGATAGGTTTAAAAAATAAAAAGGTGAAAATTGGGTTAAGGGCTACAGAAGTCAGTCAGATGGAGCTTTTGAACATTCCATTAGTTTGAGTCATGACTAATTTCTTACTTGCACCCTCTCCAAGAGGTGGGTGTTTGAAGGGCTCAGAGATAAGGACCATTTCAGTTCTTCCCCTAAAGGACCAAAATATTCCTACCCCTATGAACCTCAGGCCAGATTTATGCATGACCAGTTCACATGACTTGGCACTTCAGGACATTCCCCACAAAATATAGCTGAATTTCAGCATAACCTCTCCTATCTGAAAATCCTATAGCACAAACTAGAACAAAATGCACTGATAAATATCAAACGGTGAATGTAACTTGTAGGCTGAGATTGGAGAAAGGCTAAACTGTGGTTATGTATGTATTTTTTTTTTTTTTTAATTAATACAAAGCTATGCAAAGAGATGTCTTTTCTTTCTACAAATAAAGCAACCCCTTCTGGACAACAAAGGTGTGTCAGTCTGAAAAACAAATACCGTTGAATGTTTAAAATGCCATCGTATATGAGGGGATTCCCTGGCACTCCAGTGGTTAGGACTCCGTGCTCTCACAGCCAAGGGCCCGGGTTCAATCCCTGGTCGGGAAACTAGGACCCCACAAGCCACGTGGTGCGGCCAAAAAAATAAATAAATAAAATAAAGTAAAATAAAATGCTGTCTTATATGAATAGTAAAATGCTGTTGAGCAATACAATATTTGAGCTCTTGTTTCTCAACCCAAGTCAAACTTCTATTGTAAGTTATCCGACCTTTGCTATTGGACTTAAATACTATTTTTCATTTTAAAAGCAATATATAGTCATTGGGGAAAAAAAAAAACCATTACATCCTACCATCCGAGTACAGCCACAAATAATAAAATGTTAGTGTATTTTTTCCATTTTTTTCCCCCTAGGAATAGGTTTAGGCTTTGGGAACTTTTTCTGACACAGTTATAGGATAATGATATAAAATTTTAATATCTAGATTTTTCCATGTTTCCGTGCTATTATTAAATAGCTAAATTTTGGTTTTATGAATTTAGACTCGAATCTTAGGCTTAAAAGAAACTTTAGAGGTTGTTTAGATCAACCCCTGGCCATTGGATAAACTCCTTCCAGACAGTCCTGAACACGGACTATGAGCAGGTGCATTTTTCTATACAATGCATTGCTCTAGAGAAAAGGTATGTGCTAGAGTTCTCTGTCCTTCTTCAAAGCTTATATTCTCGAATAAAACATTACCCTCATCTTTGTTTAATATTCGCTGAACAATTCAAAATTATAATGCAGTTACCACAAGGCAGGAAAGATGCTTTTCAGAAATAAAAATGCTGTTCTCTAAATGAGAAAGGATTGCATCCTTTCCATAAAAGATTTGATAATAAAGACATACTATATGCACAATCAAGTGGGGTATGGGTTGAAATTGTCATATTTTCATGAAATAACTTTATTCTACAATGTTTTCATAACTGGACGGCAGCCTACACAAGACAAATTTTCATAAAATCCCCAGTTCCCCAAACTCTTCCCCAGTGAGATATAGGGAACACTTGAAACAGATCACTGAAGAAAAAATAATTATAAGGGTGGCTTTATTTTTCATTTAAGGGGTGAGCATGAGGAGGGGGGCAGGGATTGTTCATAAATTCCAAACACGATAAAATATCATCATTTACTCAGTGTGGCTTGATCAAATATATGATCACTTGACATAGTTTCCCTCATTTCACAGGCATTTTTTTCTTATAAATAAACAGATCTGTATATTATCACACATGTATCAAACATGTTGTATCTGTTGGAGCTGGTTTTTGTCTCAGTTCTCAGACCGAATGTTTATCCAAGTAAGAAACTGAAAGGTGAACTGTCTTAGAATGACATCATTGCTGAGGTCATTTCAAGGACGTGGGAGATTGCTGTCAAGAGGTGCATATTCTCCCAAAGGCAGCGGATCTCTGTCAAGTTACTTAGCTTTGATTCTGGCAGCTCTAGCATTCCATTAATTCAGAATATTACTCCTTAATATGAGCTCCTAACAGTTAAAAATAATATGTAAAAATCTAATTAACTGCAATGATTATTTGTTGGATTCTTAAGACATAAGAATCATTTAGATGCTTTTGTCTGAGTAGAATAAACACAAGAGCTGGACTCTATTAACTGCTACATAAATTTTTTTACTAGTAATTTCCATTACTAATGATTTTCCAGGAAAATATAAAAAGGAATTAAAGTGGAATAGCAAACTTCCCGTTGGTTTTGTCTTTTGATTCTGTTTGACCATCAACAATGATGTAAGACTTGGATAGAATGTTGCCTCTCCGTGCCATATTTAAATGTTTTGTTTACCTTTAGTGTATACACTTCATTGTGCTTTTTTTGGAATGACTACAGCAGCCCATAAACTAATGCTTCGCAAAAGCTAAATACAAATGTTTGAAGCCTGTATTAGAAACACTTCCTTTTATGATCTGAGTGGAAAATAGAGTTTTATTTTAACAAATTACACTTTTGTGACTTTTGCAATATGTAACTAAAACTGAAAATGGCAAAGAAAAAGCTTGGAGCTAATTAACTTATGTGCTGCTTTTTGGAAGTACTACTAGAGACTATTATTGCACAAATATTTTCAGAGAAGATGCCTCATTTATAGGACAGTTGCCAATCATGTTTATTTATAATTTTAAGACAGAAGAAATAAGGGCAGAGATTTTTTTCCCCCATAAAGCCATCCCATTATTTTTCCTAATTTTTGTAAATTCAATTCTATATACCAAGATCTTTAAGGCATATCACTCTCAGTTTAAAAAAAAAAACAAAAGCTAAATTCCACACAGCTTGATTCCTTCAGTACTTCCTGATTCACTCTTTTAATGAACCTGAGAGATAAATTTATAGTCCACCGTAACTAAATTAGGCAATTAGCCTTCTGTCTTCTTTCATATCCAAAAGAGAAGCAAAGGCTTGAATTATGGCCATTGTCATTACTTACAATTATTTGCCATTCACTTTTTTCATGCCATAATAACAGCTAATCATAATGGTTAATCATAAAACACAGCCACTCCAAATTCATTATTAAATCAGCCAAAGCAATCAGATTGTACCAGTATATAAATGTCTGCACACATTTTCACATGTTCTGGGATTCAGCATTTTTCTAAAGCCATATTTGGCTGTTTCAGTCATTCTGCTATCTTATATCAGCAACTACATTGTCACCCAACCAACTTCTAGGCAGTGAGTCATTATTCTGGAGATAAAAAACCTGAATCAATAAGATATTAGTCAATTCAATCATACTATAGAATCACAGGCTTTGTATTCAACTCAGACCTTCTTTTCAAGTTCAGGAGGCTGTTAAATTTTGCTGCCCAGTGTTGTTGAGAGAAAAGCTCCTCTTTACCACATCACAGATTTTCAGGTACCATGAGATTTGGGGCAGCTGGAGTCAAAGACGCTGCAGGGCTAGTATTTCAAGAGGCACCCCATTTGCCTTGTCATAACTATTTTTTAAGTGGGCTTTGCCAACAGGCCTAGATGGGGGAATAGGGAGTGTGTGTGACAACTGCCTGCTCAGGAGAACCAAAAGGAAGCAGTGTGCTGCTTGGGTCTCTAAAGGAAGTCACTGGTGTTCTCTGGAATCACCATGCAAAACTGTGGTTCCACCCCTAAGAGAGGAATACAATCTCTTTTCTTAAAAGCACCATCCCACATCTTACTCACCTACAATGACAAGAAAAAAAAATGATATGAATATTACAAGACCTTTTTATTCTTTTAATCAAAAGAGTCTCCATTAACCATTCCAAATAATCATAAATGTTTGTACCGTGTGAAACACTGGTGGCACAGTCAAAAGTAAAGGAAGTTGATGTGAATGTGTGAGCAAAAATATTGTAAAGACTGATCTTACTAATTCTGCCAAATGAAAAGATTTGGAAAGAGAATCAGCTTGTGTGTATTTCAGCATTCCCTTTTGGTTTTCTTCTGTTGCTTAGAAGACAAAAAAAGTTTAATGAACTTTACAAAATTATAAATCTGTATAAAAACTGGAAAACGTGATTCCTACATTAGAAGACAGTAATACAGAGTTTCCGATCATTCAGGCATGTTTCACACCCAGGTTTAGGAGTGACGTTTGGTCCTCTTCCCAAAGCAATGAAGTGAAAATCCTTTTGTGAATCATATAAATTAGCTCTCTCTAAATTGCTGACTTAAGTCTTTCTGGGATTAGAGTAAACATGAACGCACAACATGAAATCATCACAATAGAAAGGGAGGGTTTTCTATAAATGTTATTCCTGCTTTCATAAGGAAAGTCTTTTAATTCCTATTATTTTTTCTAAATTTAAGGTTATATCTTAATGCAAATTAAGAATTTTGTTTGTTGTAGGAATTAAGAAAAAAACTTGGATTAGCTATAATGATTCAGTACACTTATTCATAAATGCTCACTCCCTTTCTGATTGTTTTATTCTCCCGTTTTCTAAAATGGGGGAAATTTTAAGATATTACTAGAAGAGAAAGCATATATAAGTTCTACTTAAGAAAATGTTAAGTAGAATAATTTTCTAAGCCAAAAATCTCACTTCTGACACAAAATTTCTGGATTCAAATGAGTCTTATGAGAATTTCTTAAAAGCTCTAGATGTAGAAGTCAGTAGGGAGCAGACAAGAGGTATAATATTCAAATTATTTTATAATATTTCAAATAAGGTCAGTTCCTTTGCACCTGAACATCTGGTGGGTGATTACAGCACATGTAAAGTTCACGGCGAATGCAGTCCTCCCTTAACCTGGCCATTAATCTCGTAGTGGTAAAGAAACCTTGATTAACAAGAGCGATGCTGTTGATTTGCGCGTTAACGGCTTTGTTGTGCATTCTGTGGCTCTGTGTATTTTGTCTGCCGTTGTACAGGAGTTCAAACCCATTGGTGCCGGGTACAACAGAAGGGCCCAGCCTTTTGTTGCAGCAGCAAACATTGATGACAAAAGACAGGTAGTGAGCGCTTCCTATAACTCACCCATTGGGCTCTATTCAACCAGCAATATACAAGATGCGCTTCACGGGCAGCTGCGGGGGCTCATTCCTAGCTCACCTCAAAAGTAAGTACTCCACTTGGTTTCTGGCCACCATGTTCTTAATGGTGATAGTATGGCTTCTCTTCCTTTCAAAAGTCCAGCTCTTGCTGTTTTATTTTTACTTTCCTGAAGGCACGATCAGATTTTTATCTTAAAGACAAGCATCTAGAACATGGTTCTAGTGTTCTGGAGTCCAATCTGCCAGTTCCCGAACATTTAGTGAATAGATGGTTAAAAGGAAGAAATCGCTCTGGTTCCATCATCACCCTTCTTAGTCATGTCAATATTTGGTGGTAAATAATCCTTTCTGTACGATTATTGTTCATTTAATTTTATCTAAATATATATATATATATATATATATTAGTCTTCCACTGAGGGACTTTTTTAACCCTTTGTTTTCACAGGATGTGAACTACTTTGAACACAAGCACAATATTCGGCCCAAACCTTTCATAATTCCAGGCCGAAGCAGGTCATAAAGCTTTAAGATTGTGAAGTTTGGAGTGCATGCATCTTTAATAAATCCTACTAATCACCAAGACACATAACTCTTAGGTGTTTGGAGTGACTTTTCTCATTTTGAAGCTTATTTCAAAAGCAAAAGAAACAAATTCACTTAGCAGAGAAGAGAGTAAATATTGACCAGATTATAGAGCTGTGAAATATTATGCAATCTCTGTGTGTATTTATAACTGATACCCCTGCCGTTCTGAGGATCCCGTCCAGAACACAGTGACCTTCTGAGGCAGGCAGACATACCCTATCCCAGGGCAGGAAGGCCCAGGCAGCAGTCACAAAAATGAAAACCAGCCCCCGGTCAGGAGTAAGGAAGCAGGTGAGGCAAACGTGGAAAGGCTGGTGTAGCTTTCCATGTTTGACAGTCTCTGATCATCCCATCTCAGCACCTAATTCTCATTGCACCATCAGAGCCCAGTGGGTAATCCCACTCATTCTAGCTCTTACATAAAAATAAATTTGCGTTCTTATGGATACTTGCAAAGGAAGAGAAGCCACTTGAAAAGGAACTTTTCCACTTGGGGAAAATAAGTATAAAGAAAGAAAGAGTTGGAGGCAGAGAGATCTACTGCGTTATCCTCGTGGATAACTGCACACACTGGAATAAAAATGAGCAATAATATCTCTTCTTGTCTGTCAGAGAAACAGATCATCTTCAGATGATCCTTTTCAAATCTTCTCTAGAAACTGAATTCCAACCTACGAGGAAAGAAATTAATGCCCTGTCTTGCCACATCAGGAAATAGTGACTTCGGGAAACCTCAAACCCATTCCTCTGACCTCAGCTACATCAATCAGCCCAGAGGAAGGAAGTTGGGGGTTAGGCTGGATCAATTCTAACAGGTTAGGATCATTGAATAACGATCTACATCAGGTGTCACTAATAGGGGTCCATAGGTGGAGTCAATTCACAATGTTTTATTTAACCCTCCCGTTTTTAAAAATATTGAATTTAAGTTTAAGATGGAATATCTACCCTCTATCTTGCCAAAATGCCCATCATGCCTAGCGTATGATACCTGGCCCATTTTCATATATGTGTGACCCTCCTGGCCCCTGGAGACATCTGAGTTTATGATGCCTGCTGTGGATGGTCAGCCATCACTTGATATATGATTTCCGTGTGCAGACCTTTCCATAAGCTACAGTCAGGGCCAGAGGATTACCTCAAAATAAGTCAGACAATTTTGTGATATCAGACTCAGAAAGAAGGAGTGGAGTAAAAGAGCAGGAGAAAGATGCTAAAAAGGCAATGACTACCAAATACATCTGCCCCCACTACATATTATATCCCCAGCACCCAGAAAAGGGGCTGGGACAGAGTACATGCTCAACAAATGTTCATTAGATAAAGGAACAAAAGCCCAAGAGTACCTAATCAGACTTCCTGAGTAGCAAGAAGAATCAGGAGCTGTTACCCTTCCCTCATACTGGCAACTCTGAACAATCCTTTTTTTTTGCTTCTCTTAGTTTTTGCCTTCTTCATATTCCATTTTCCTCTATCTTTTCTCTATTTCTCCACATTCAACAGCTTCCCAACACCACTCTAAATAACATTAAAAAAAATTGGATTAAAAGTTAAAATGCTCTTTCGCTATTGAATAAATATATACATAATATATGCATCTTCCCAGAGAAGCAGAGTAAAATGGATCTACTTGCACTCTTTTGAGCTTAGCATAATGGTAAGCTCACTAACTTGAGCCATAGGACTCCGCAAGGCTCAGATAAAATGCTACATTAGAGTAACACAGATCTTGCTTTTGCTGAAGACCAATAACATTTAATTTTATAAAAATTCAGGGAAAGTCAAGGAGATTCAGGTATGTAATGCCCTTCTCTTACATTTTCATTTTAATTCAAACATGGTGATAATAATAAGCCACTCATAATTTTGTCATTGTAAGCTGGTGCCTTTCAATCTAGCTAAATTTGGAAGAGGGGAGTGGAAAAACAGAGATGAGAGGATCTGCTTAAAAAACAGGTACCAGTACACAAATCTTAAAAAAATTATAAAAAAATGCTTCTATTATCCTTCCTTTCTTCCTGTGCCCCCTCACTATTTGCTCTAGCTTCTGAATTTCTTGTTCTTACCAAATGATTGTTCATCAAGGTGGAATTTTGAGTGGCTACTTACCAAGCAATAACTACACCATTAATAAACAACTTTTGAATCAGAAGTAAGTTGGAGATGCTAATATATTCATTTCCCTGGGTCTTACTATTAGTTACGGTTCTTTCAATGGTTTCATCATAATTGAAGCATTATTAAAAGACCAGTATTTTCATATGAAAATATGTAAATGTTTAAAGCCACAGCTATCATTAAAAATATATACAAGGCTAGATCCAAATGATAAAATACAATCTGGTGAGTGGTTTTTGGACAAGTCGCTTCTGGAAGCATGTCCCCAAGTTTATATACACACCAGGGAAGTTAGTTCTCTGTCTAATGATCTATCCAGGTGTATGAGAGTAATTGAGTGTATCATCAACCTTACAGGTTGCCAAGCCAGTAAGTCAATGTCAAGAAATCTCAATGGTATCTACCTTTCCAGGTCACAGGAATAGGTCATGGTGACCCATGATGATCTCCACAGTGACTAGAGTCCATGAAAACTATTTTATTTAAAGCATCAGTTCAAGAGCTCTTTTTAAATTGTCCCAGAAATTTATAAAAAGATAATTGTTTTTTGCTTAGGGTTTATTTCCTATCTATTCAATAGACACGGGCCCCTAAATAGAATGATAAAGAAACTAGGAAATAGAAGACACAGTCTCTGCTTAAATAAAGTTATATACACAAGCATGCATGTATATAAGAACACTAATAACAGAAAAAAATGTAATACTAATTACAACTGTAAAATAAGGTGTATCTGTAAGTTCTGAGATGACCATAGTTTACTTCTCCACTATCTAGCACCATGCCTGGCACACAGTAAGGTCGAGTAGTTATAAATGCTTGTTGAAAAGGTTCACTATTTTGAGCCCAAGTCTCCCAATATTGAAACTCAGTGTTTCAAATCCCTAAATTACAATTTAATAAACTTCATTATACTGAGGTCAAATCAATACGATCCTGACTAAACTGCACTATAACTGAAATGTTATTTCTATTCTTTTACCAACTGAAGTCAATTTCAGCATAGGGTTGAGCCTATGAAAATGGTGAATAAACCATATGACATTTTTGTACGTGATCAACCAATTTACTGATTGAGTTTCAAACAAGTTCTCAGTAGTCGGGAAGTGAAGGAGCAAGTCCATATATACCTGCCCGATTCAGTCTTTGCAGGTGGTTGAACTGGATAACACAACACACACAAAAATTTTAATTCATCTAGTGACATGGGTTGCTCAGACTATCCAGGCTGCAGCATTGATGAAGCCAGTAAAATCAATGCCCAATATATGCTTTTGGTTTTTGCTCTCTGAATGGGGCTGAGGTTGGCATTAGTGGCCCTAGAGAGTAAATGCAAGTATGCGGCCATACTTGAGCCCTCAGAGGACACTTTCAGGAAAACACACCATATAAATTGTTCTCTGCCTTCAGTTTACAGCAACACTAACCTGCAGGCATGACTGAAGTTCACACTAATATTACTATTTCTTTTAGCTTTGTCTTAAATGACTGCGCTTAAAAAAACCCAATATATTCCTTTTCTCAAAAAATGCATTTCTCATGCTGCACTTAAAATGCACGTAGAAAAATGACTTTTTAGTCGTTGGCATCAGTTATGACTAACCTCTTATGCACGGAAAATTCTATTCATAGCGAATAAGAAATTTCTGTCGTTGTCCTTAAAATTGCATGACTGGCCTTACTGGTGTTTTAATAATGAGTTGCCTTAAATTGTCTTTAAAAGGAAATGAGAAATATGCATGGAAATATATGTGTGCTTCCAAAATTTTACAAGAAGTAGCTATGTATAAAAGAAATATATATATATATCTTAGCTCTAAGTAGCATTCACAGAGTTTGAGATCACCTTATTTCCCCTCTAATCATTCATTTCAAGGCGACAGGCATTTATTGGCTGTTTCTAGAGCCTATATCAAATCACTGAACAATTTTTTAAAGTGTAGTCTTCACAAAATGAATGAATGAAAGTAGAAAAAGTTAAAATAGTAACAATAAAATATTTACAAAATAGTCTTAAAACATAATCTCTATCACATAACCTACAAGTTGCCAATTACTATTCAATTAAGGCCCAACTGCATTTCTGAAAATACTTCTTATTTTGAAACGTTTAGCCTAAATATTTGATTGGATCTTCATGCTGCATACTCATATTACTATTTGTGAAGGATCATTCATTAATATTTTAGTTTTAAAAACTGCAGCTCAGAAATGTAAAAGGATGTCCCGCTAATGTAATTTCCCTGAGCCACTTCCTTTACGCACAGCTCTTTTTACATGAAGCCTTCACCTCATAGAACATATTGTCTAGTAGAACAGAGCCAAACAATGCAATATCACCTGTACCTTTTAATTTTGTTAAATGTTTTTCAATCATGAATTTTTAAATGTCTTCCCTTTTGAAAATAACTTCTAGCCAGAAATAAATATTTCTTTTTCATTTGATTTAATTCACCTCTTACTTTTAACCTCTCTGTACTTGTTCTCTGTGTTCTCCTGTCTGGATTTTCTGGTTCCTGTGTCATCTCTGTGTAACGTGGTCATTAACACAGTGGATGCAGTACTCCGTCCGGTATTGACGGTGGCAGTGGACGTAGCACCCCTTCTTCTGTCAGTACTCTTAGTACTATTTGCCCAGGTGACTTGAAAGTTGCTGCTAAGATGGCCCCTAACATTCCTTTGGAAATGGAACTTCCTGGTGTGAAGATTATACATGCTCAGTTTAATACACCTATGCAGTTGTACTCAGATGGCAATATTATGGAAACACTTCAGGGTCAGGTTTCAACAGCCCTAGGGGAAACGCCCTCAATGAGGTAATATGAGTCTTTTTGAACCATCAGCATATTAACTAAACACATGGGCAATGTCAACTTTACTGGTGTCTTGTACACTGTCTTATCATTGAAAGAAAGCTTTGTGAAAAGCTTTCAAAAAAAAATACTAAGGATTTATTGCAGATACCTAGGCCTAATGATAAGGGCGATTTGAAAAATTAACCAAGTAGAGTTTTATGTGACAGATCACAAAAAACTGAAATCATGGAAGGACCAAACGTATATGTCTTTTGAAAAACTGCAGTGTAGTTTACGAATGTCTGGTACAATACTTCTCAAAAGTGATTTATAATCTGGGATAATCTATGTTTCTCCTTTGGGGGTCAAAAACTGGGAAAGGGATGGGAGGTTCAGAGAAGTTTTAAAGGAGATGATACCTCTTTTCTCTTCTAATGGCATCTTGTGGAGAGTTAATTATTTTTCATTTAAAATTTTTGCCATGAATAAGGGTTTATAAATGAATATCTCAAGCTACTGCTATAGACATTTAATTTCCATTGATCGCTATTTTGACTAATTTCTTCTTTATTATGTATATTTGTTCAAAGTACTTTTGCCATCAAGCATTTTCAATTTAAAAAATTTATTATAAGATAAAATCTTATTACTTCTTTCAATATTATAGAGCCATTATAAAGTATGATAATGCTTGAGTGCTATGTAACAATATCCCAAAGATAATTCTTGGGATGAATACAATGTGATAATAATACCATAATGTATCTCAAAGCCATTTGCAAGGAGTTTCAGATATATAAGATGATTACTTCCAAATATGACACTGGTAATAAAAATATGTGCAAATAACAACTACCTTTTCTAGATAATGCAATTAAATGACATAAAATAATAAAGCAACTCAGTGCCTGACATGTTTTTTTTTTTTTTTTTTTTTTTTTTTTTTTTTTTTTTTTTTTTTTTGCGGTACGTGGGCCTCTCACTATTGTGGCCTCTCCCGTTGCGGAGCACAGGCTCCGGACGCGCAGGCTCAGCGGCCATGGCTCATGGCCCCAGCCGCTCTGTGGCATGTGGGATCTTCCCGGACCGGTGCACGAACCCGTGTCCCCTGGATCGGCAGGTGGACCGTCAACCCCTGTCCCACCAGGGAAGCCCCTGACATGTATTTTTATTGTGGCTTTTTTTTTTATTGTTCATCATGAATATATCTGTAGAAAGTTTATTAAAATAAAGCTTCAATCATTTTTGGAAATGAATTATAATGTGGCTATTTAGTAGCCAACAAAGCTGACTTCTATGTGAAAGTTGCTACATTATGCACTTTCAAACACTGACAAGTTGAATTTCTTCAGTTTACAAGCAAAATGATACCTTTGTTGTCTACAGGAGTTAACAAAACTAAACCATACACTGTTGGTTTAATATCAGAAATGAATCTGAATTTTACTGACATCTTTATGACTGAGAATAATCAAACTGGGCTCACTCGTGCACTTTCTATCATGTGTATGTTGTCCTTTTTTTTCCTGAGAAAGGTTAATTTTGTTCACATTATAATTATATATCCATCAGACGCAAGCATTATTTTTTAAATTACTATTTCCTAACAATCACATTTTAGTTGCCCTCCAAAGGATTTTGCCACATGGAGAAATGATGATGTGACCCCCAGGTTACTTACTGATATTTTTAAGGGAACCCGTGTGAATTCACATTATATTTTTAGCTATTGATATAACAGAGATTAACTTGAAACCACTGAATCTCTGTCCAGGAGTTGCTGTAAATATAGTGATCACTGCTTGTTGATATCTTGTGGCTTCTTGCACATACACACACTCCTGATGCTGTTTCACCCATCATACTGTGTTTCAGTGAACCCACGGCCTCCCCAGTGCCCCCCCAGTCGGATGTGTACCGGATGCTCCACGACAATCGTAATGAACCTACTCAGCCTCGCCAGTCAGGCTCCTTCAGGGTGCTCCAGGAACTAGTGAACGATGGTGAGCAGTCGTGAACATCTGCTGAAACGTTATTGATAGAGGCTATTGGAAGGATCAGGGTGGGGGAGGGCAGCAAGCATAATGGGAATGAGAGTCTAAAAACCGATTTTAGGGCTTCCCTGGTGGCACAGTGGTTGAGAGTCCGCCTGCCGATGCAGGGGACACGGGTTCGTGCCCCGGTCTGGGAAGATCCCACATGCCGCGGAGCGGCTGGGCCCATGAGCCATGGCCGCTGAGCCTGCGCGTCCGGAGCCTGTGCTCCGCAATGGGAGAGGCCGCAACAGTGAGAGGCCCGCGTACCGCAAAAAAAAAAAAAACAAAACAAACAAACAAAAAAACCCCGATTTTAATCAGTCATCAAATGATTCTTTGCTGAAAAGGACTTGGGTGGTACTTGGTTAAGGAAAGGAGCTTCCAGACATATCCAGGTAGCCACCAACTTGGTGATTAAAGGGTGCTGAAGACAAATCCCATCCACAGTAGTCAAGGGCTAGCTCAGCTTATAGATCATAAAATGTTGCAAAATTTCTCAGCCTCCCCCATATTCCAGGGTGTCATGATCATCAAAATTTTTAAATAACACTGGAATGAACCCTTACTGTGCTCCAAATCCTGTGCTGAGTGCTTTGCACACATGGTCATTTAATCCTCACAATAACTCAGTGAGGTAGGAGCTATTACTTCCCCTATTTAACAAAAGAGAAAATGAGGCATAGAGAGGGTGGATTTGTACAAAGTCACACAGTGAGTAAGAAACAGAGTTGGGTCTCCAGCCCACTCCTGCTGTCTTCAGAGTTCATACTCTTACCAATGTTTTTCCACTTCCAAGAGATATATTGTCCTTCAGAAGTTGCACAAAAATGCAAACTGCCCCATTAATATAGCCACTATCAAAAAAAAAAATGGAAAATGAGTGTTGGTGACGGTATGGAGAAATGGGGACCCTTGTGCATTGCTGATGGGGAATGTAACATGGTGCAGCCACTGTGAGAAACAGTAAGGTGGTTCCTCAAAAAGTTAAACATAGAATTGCCATAGGATCCACAAACCCACTGCTGCATGTATACTCAGGAGAACTGCAAGCAGGGACTCAAACCAATCCTCGTACACCAGCGTTCATAGAAGCATTACGCACAACAGCCAGAAGGTGGAAAGAACCTAAATGTCTATCCACACGTGAATGGATATACATAATGTGCTATATCCATAGAGTATTATTCAGCCTTAAAAATGAAAATTCTGATACATGCTGCAACATGGATGAACCTTGAAAACATTCTGCTAAGTGAAATAAGCCAGAGACATAAGGATAGATATTGTACGATTCCATTTGTATGAGGACCCTAGAATAGGCAAGTCATAGACAGAAAGCAGAACAGAGGTCACCAGGGTCTGGAAGGAGGGGGGAATATGGAATTAATGTTTCCTGGGTACAGAGTTTCTGTTTTGGATGATGAAAAAGTTCTCGAAATAGATATTGGTGATGGTTGCACAACATTGGGAATATACTTAATGCTACTGAATTACACACTTAAAAATAGATAAGATGGTCGATTTTATGTATATTTTAACCACAATTAAAAAAAGAAGAATGCAAAATGCCCTCTGCCCCTCTGGGCATTTTGTAACAGGTCCCTATGACAACAACTACAACAATTTTTAACTAATTTTGTTTTGTAAGGTCCCGTTTGAGAACAAATTATGCTTGAACCAGTCCTGCTTCTTCCTAAATGATATTGTGGGCGCAACTAAGAATTCCTCAGGTTAAAGTGCACACCTTAAAATAGAAGCAAAGTATAAACTGTTGCCAGCTGCTCCCTTGCCGTAAATGGAAACACTCTGTTTTTCAGATGACCGTCCTGCTGGAACTCGGAGTGTGAGAGCTCCAGTTACAAAAGTCCCATGCGGTGCTGGCAGCACACAGAAGATGCCACTCTGTGACAAATGTGGGAGTGGCATTGTGTAAGTTTCATTTTCAACCCCAAAATTCATCATAAATCTTGCTGTCAGTTCTCTATTTCTTGTACTTTAAGACTCCGTGTATAGAAAAGGTTTTAAGTTTTATGAAAAACAAATTTCTATTCATTGACTGGAAACATAATGTCCACACATTTAGCACATTTTGACCAGAATTCCTTCGATGTACCCCCAAATTAGCATAGAATGTGAGTCGAATATCTTGACTTATAATTTCAGACATATTCTGGTGAAAAGAAACCACCCCAGAAGTATATTTAAAAAGTCATTTCCAAGAATAACTTCACTTCAAAAAGCCCTCCCTTTGTTAATGTATATAGTCTTTGAACACTTCCTTTTCTGTATAGTCTTTGAACACTTCCTTTTCTGTATAAACTCAGGAAAACAAATATGGGGGTCACCCAGTTATTAATTAAAACACATTATCTTTACGTGGTTTCTTAAGTTGCACAAATATTGAAATATGATTTTTAGACATAGAGTCAGCTTCCATTTCAAGGGACTTCATGTGTGAATAGCTACACTTGCCAGTTCAAACCTTCAAGTGAACGAGAGCATTTCAGTCTCTCCACCTCATGCCCCATGTGGTCACCTCCTCCATCCCTTTTTTCTGTTCCTCTGTCATTAGCTCACACACTGAGGCACCATCTGTCCACTTACCCAGGACTCATCCCAGGAGGGCAGTGGGAGATAAGCCTGGTTACAGCACAGAAGGGGCTGTGAGACAGAGAAACAAGCAGGACAGGGAGATGGGAGCAGACAGGACCTCAAAACATACAACAGGTTGTGATGTTACATGAAGCAATGATTGCCCCCTAGTTGAAGTAAACTGCTTTGACGGTAGAGGCCAAGTCCACCCACCAGTGGAAATTCCATCTCTGCCCTTTGATCTGTTCTCTCTGTGTTCCATAGAATAGAGGCTGGATCACCAAGCTAGACAGTAAGCAGAGCGACTTTTAGTTGTGTAGACAACAACCTTGGCCAAAATCAGAATCCTTTGCAGAGGTGTCAGTTTTATCTGTATCATGTCTCCCTCTTTCAAAGAAACAACGGGGAATGATCATGAAGTAAGGATCCTATCATTTTTCTAAAAAAAAAAAAAAAAAACCTGTTTGAAAAAGATCTGAAAAATATTCACATGTCAACAACAGAGAGACACATGTGAAGGTTTACTATGGTGGTCTTGGCTCTCCCTGACAACTACATCAGTTCCACAGCTGTGCCCGGCTTTGCAGCTATTGTTTCCTGAACGTGAAACAGATTAACACCTGCCTCATCTGTAGTGCTGTCTGCCTTTGTATCATGTTTCTGGCTTTCTGGGGTTTTTTTCACGAGGCCTCCTTTCCCCCAACAGTGGTGCGGTTGTGAAGGTGAGGGACAAGCATCGGCATCCAGAGTGCTTCGTGTGTGCTGACTGTAACCTCAACCTCAAACAAAAGGGCTACTTCTTCGTGGAGGGGGAGCTGTACTGCGAAACCCACGCACGGGCCCGCATGAGGCCCCCAGAGGGCTACGACACAGTCACTCTTTATCCCAAAGCTTAAGTCTCCGGCAGACGGAACATGCACTCACCCAGGCGCACCCTCACAGGCAGACGTTAATGGCTTGGGGTAGAAGTAGAGCAAAGGGCTGACTCCAAATCTAGAACCAAGCTTTTAGACACTTATCTCATTGTATCCTCAGGAGCAGGAATGGGCGGAAGATGCCTGCTCTAACAGAAACATACATTCAACTGTATTTCTCTTTGGGGCTAGCAATAACTTAATGAAATTTAGAGCAATAATTTTTATGTCACACTCTATATTTTACATTTATAATATGACCATCAAACATGTAAACGTCAAGATTTTAGGGGGAGTCTAATTGCCCTTCCTTAACCAGTTGATTTTGCAATTGCAACTTATGACAAATGACAATCTTGTATTCTAAGACAGTCCTGCAGGTGTCTGTTATCTGTTTTAACTATAATAGTGCATGTCAGGGAGAAATTCCCTAGATCTCTCTAGTTTCATATTCAAACAGTTATACTACTGGATGCAGCATACATAATAAATACATAAAACATTTTAAAAATACCTAACGAAGTGGCACTCAATGAATTCAGATAAAATCAACATTCCAATGAGAGGGCCCAGTCATATCTCGTCGTGTACACTAACAACTCAGGTATTTTAAGAAAAATGTGGCTTCTTTAGTTTTCATAACTCATTCACTCTTCTGAGCCCACAGTTTCTGCTGATAGGAGGGGAACTCTTAAATTTGCTAGTTAAAGGTGATGCAGTCTCTTTCAGATTAAAACAGTTTCTGCTGCTTTGAAATAGTCTCTTTCATTTTAAATGTCTCTTTCAGATAAGAATTCTAAGTCAAGGTTCAGACTCTATCAAGGCTAGTTCTTTATTCTCAAGGCTGACCA
Organism: Neophocaena asiaeorientalis asiaeorientalis; assembly: GCF_003031525.2. Taxonomy (NCBI): domain Eukaryota; kingdom Metazoa; phylum Chordata; class Mammalia; order Artiodactyla; family Phocoenidae; genus Neophocaena; species Neophocaena asiaeorientalis. The sequence continues at coordinate 3,035,332 of NW_020174712.1, read as the reverse complement.
CCACCACCTTCTCCTTCCCAGGACGGCACCTCCAAGGGACGTCCCTGAGGAAGGGAGGGGCTGCTGGTCTCCTGGGGTCTTGCTTGTATTCTCTGCTGAAACCCATGATTCCACTTGTGCTCCATTTTCTCAACATAGTTGGGACCAGGCAACAAGCCCACCTCTACCACCACGTCCAAAAGTCTCAGCTCAGCCTTCCCTGGATTCTTGGATCCTTTGCATCTCAGACATGAACCCTATCTGGCCCCTGGCTCTGATTTGTCACCTTGCCTCTCACTATGGTGGCTCCACGGCAATGCCCCCTTACTTGCACGTCTTACCTACTTCCCATGCACCTCACTGGGGACCCAGGGGAGCTTATGAAACTGTCCTCTCCAAGTACAAACATGGGAACCAGCAGGCTGGGGAGGTGGGGACTGTCTCAAGCCCTCAGTCTCACCACTGTGTCACAAAGTCATCTCTACCCTACTGGAGCAAGGATTCTCCTATTGTCCCAAAGGGAAAATAGAGCCCGGGTTGTATTGCTCTGGGGTTCTCCCAAACTTAACTAATTATTTCTGACCCTGACCTGTCTGAGGTTTTGAACCAGTGAGAGGAGCCAGAACACCTGCCTGGCCCCTATGGGCATTTGAGATCAAAACTGGAACCCCTGGGATTCCCTGGTGGCGCAGTGGTTGAGAGTCCGCCTGCCGATGCAGGGGACACGGGTTCATGCCCCGGTCCGGGAAGATCCCACATGCCGCGGAGAGGCTGGACCCGTGAGCCAAAAAACAAAAACAAAAAACTGGAACCCCTGAACCGAAACACAAATTCACTCACAGAGCTATTCCAATAAAATAGAAAATTCTGCAATCAAAGAAACGAATGTATTCAAATACATTACTTTTTTGGTTCAGATGTTATTTTAAAATATTTTTTCTGGTAAGGATATAATCTTAAAAGTTTGGAAGCTAGAGGGCAAATGCATGGTAACTGACTTAGGAAACCTGAGAAAGTTAAAATCCAAAGCAGCAACGGAGAAAACTGAAAACCAACCCAATTTACTCTCCAGCATTGGAAACAGCATGGGAATTGACAGCACCAGGCATTTCTGGACTAGGGGATAAAGGCAGAGTTATGATAAGGAGGATCACATACAAGCTGTTTGAAAAGCATTTAATCCCCACTGTGCCCTCTCTCTGCCCCTCCCCCTCACACACCCAAGGCACTTGTCAGCGGAAGTCTGCCTGGTGCTATCTGGAGAAGGTCAAACAGCACCTCTGGAGTCAGGAAGTGCCATTGAACGTATGTGTACCACACTAAAAAGAAGTTAAATAAGAATGAAAGACTCATGAGAAGGAAAGTGTAGATTAGACATTATATTGTACATTAATGTACATTTGATGTTGGATATCAGACTAAAATTATATTTTACACATTTTATATGTAGTAGAGTACATATTGAACTTCTTAAGTTCAGATGTTCAATAATGAGGAAAAAAAGTAGTACAGTTTGAAAAAAGTAGTAGTATAGTTCTAATCTGAAATTCAGGAAAGATAGGGCTTAAAGCTGATAATTCAGTCTCTGTGACTAAGGCTTGTGAAGCATACTCTAAAATTGCGTGTTTATTATTTTTATTCTTTTGACGATTAAATCTAGAAATTTAAACATAGAGGAATTTATGACAGAATTAATAGAAATGAATGTAATATAAAAATCGTTTTAAAATATGTAATGTACAGGGTGAAAATAGCAATGTTGTTAAAATGGAAAGGAGTTAAAACTTTGTTTAAAAAGCAAACAAATAACAGTATTTCCCCCATACTAGCATTTTGTCCTTCAATAATGAATTCACACCAGGTCTTATATAGGAATTCATGCCATGAACAAAGGATGCCAACTAGTTTTATTTAGCTCTCAGAATACCATGTCTTCTTAGAAAGCAGAGTAGTCACTGTTTTTATAAGCTTATTAAAGCTAGCAATGAGGAATGAAATGATCCATGACAGAACTGGGCATCTGTAAACTTTGCACTCATGATTAACTAAACTGCTGTTTTTTCAGAGTAAATGCAGAATAGAGTTGCCACACTCTCTACCAATAGGACGACTGTTTGAGTGAAAAACAGTTCTAGTTATCACATACACTTGCACCTGTGTAAGCAAAGGTAAAGCTAATGGCTAATGTGACATGCAAACAGTTTAGATTATCTCTACATAAGCTAATCTAAAGTTTGTCCATCACAGGAATATCCCAAGATAGGCAGAATGGAGCTTTGGGGTTCTTCTACTAACAACTTGAGTTGCAAAAGTTTGTCAAGTTGTCCTTTGAACAGATTTATTTCAGTCTTGGGAAACGACTACTTACAACCATTATTCTGTATTATCCTTTTATCATGGCCTAATGTTTTCTTTTAATGCTGTACCATCTGAATCTTAAGCATAAAAAAAAGAAAATTGGAGACAGATTGAGGGTATTCAGATAATTGAAGTAAATAAACCATTTACCTGATCTACATGACTATTTCAAGATAATCATCTTAAGCTTCTATTCATGTTGTAGAGTACTCAATAAATATTTAGTTGAGCACCTACCAAGTAAGAGATGTTGAATACTAGGCACAACAACAAAATGGATTTTTGAATGCGTTGGCTATATTTACAAATTGATATTTTCAAGCTAATTAGAATGCTTCATGCAATTAAGTTTAAAACAAAGCACCTAGAAGAAGTGGGTGCTTTATCATAATTTCTTTCTTTCAAATTCTGTAGTACTATTATTCATCACTGCTCACATCAGAAGAACATAAAGTGAGATATTAACATTATTTTCTGAATTACCTCAAAAGTTTGTTCAAGTATGCAGAGAATGTCTAACAACATGTTTTCCTACCTCTAAGAATAAGGCACGTCAGCACACCTCAACTTATGAAAAACCCAAAGCACAATTCCATTATCCAAAGAATAATACAAGAGCTGCTCTTAAAACCTAATTGCTACCCCTATCATAAATATTAAGCATATAGATTTAAAATTAAGATATAAAATGCCAAATATTTGTTTGGGTTGAAAATTACTCCATTCATTTATATATTCAACTATTCATCTGGCGAAGGAGTACATACAAGTCATTATTTCTGTACTAAGAGCAAAATTATGTTGTGAGTTTCAGAACTACCTCTCATGAGACCAAATTCCCATTCCATCTCCTTTTCTGAAGTAGAGGGGTTGAAAAACACAGGTGTGTGAATTACTCATCACGTGTATAAATGCCAAAGTGCACATATATCTGTGGTTCACTAAAACACCAGGGTTATGCTACCAACGTCACATGCAAGAGCCTGCGTTGTGTACCATTATGCCACACACAGCTGCACATGCTGCCCTGCCTGCCCCTTCACACATCTGGTCTCCAGATGCTGCTGTCCAAGTTCCCAAAGCTCCCAACCAGAACACTGCTTCATGCTGCAAGCCTTCTCATTCCTCCTCATGAATACTGTCCTTGATCCCAATCCTCAGATTAATGCTTGCTCTGCCAGCCAATGGAAAAGGCTAATTCCTGCTAACAAGTACTAATAATTTTCTACTGCCCCTTTTATGTCTAATACTTGTGTTTTGTTCCGGAGACAGCCCTTTAATCTAAATGAATGCCTTCAAGGGTAGGAATTCTAGATACAGAAAAAAAAGTTAGAAAGAGAATTGAGGAATAGAGTGATGGGCATGATCTGGACCAAGAAGAAGACAAAGGGACTAACAGTCTCTTGGACCTTGGGAAGGTTTGGCCGATCTGTAGAGGTGATATAGAGCTTTCCTCCCTCTGACCAAGGCCAAAGCAATGGAGAATGCAGTTTCTCTGAAACAAGGCACTTAGGTCAGATAAGTGCTGCGTTTGTGAATCTCACTGAGGGTGCATAGGGGTTTACTGGTTTGAGTAAATTTAGCACTGGGGGTCTCATAGCCTCTTCCAGACTGAAGAGTCTTCAACTCAGTTTGCACAATTCTGTGAATATGCTACATATCATAGAATCACACTTCAAATGAGTGAATTATGTGGTATGTGAATTATATCTCAACAATGCTGTTATTTTTTAAAAGAACACTACTAATATAAATATGTATTTGTCACTAATCTGTTAGATAGAGTCCTAAGACTAGAAATGCACAGGAGCAAAAGAAACAACATGGTTAGGAATGTTCGTTCTTATTTAGATGCTTCATTTTCCTCTTCCGGAAAATGCTTGATCATTGCTGATACAATAGCAATAGCCAGCACTTACATCGCTCTTACTATGTACCAAGCGGGGTCCTAAGTGCTTTAACGATATTAATTCATCCAATCTTAACAGCAGCCCTGTGAGGTGGGTCCTCTTTTTCTTCCCATTTTACAGTTGAGGAAACTGAAACACAAAGAGGTTATCCAAGGTTTCTCCTGTAGTAAATGACGGAGCCAGAATTTGACCATAGGTGGCCTGGCTTCCAAATCCATGCTCTAGACCACCTCACATTATCTCTGCACAAGAGATTTAGTAGCTTTAGTTTAAGATGATTATAAGGCTTTCATGGGACAACAAAGCCCTCAGTAAGCTTTGTAAAAATTATCACCTAGATTCCGTTTCAGTATAACTTACTCCAGGTATTAGAGCTTGGTGGTTACAAAAATGAGCTTTGGACACGGGCAGAGCCGAGTTGAAACCAAGCTCTACAATCTCCTAGCTGTAAGGTATAGGGAAATCATGAATTCTCTCCAGACCTCAGTTTCATCAACCATAAAATGAGGACAATAATCCCTACTTTACAGGTTTGTGATAAGGATTAAATCAAGATAATTCGTATCAAAAGATCTAACAAATTTCCTAGCAAGTAATACATAAGTAAGCACCTAACGATTATTATGTATACTTTTCACTGTTTAATCCTAGATTCAAAATGGTGGCTTTATTCCTTCTAATTGTTCTTTGGTGTTGGAAATCTGGGTCCAATTACAATGAGCACAACTGTTTCCAATTGGAAGAGTCACAGAACTAGACTCCTATCCTTGGTGATCCCAGGAGAACTGACATTTCACACTAAGACAGATCAGGTTCAGGAAGTCCACTGGAACTTTTCTTCATTTGAGGAGGACAATTTTAAAAGCCTGAGCTCACAAGCAACCTGTCCCCACCAAAGACTCACTGGCAATATTCTACATTATAATCTTATAGCTAGAAAGAAAACTAAGGTCCCTCAATTGCCTACATCTATTTTATTTAGTATATATATTTTTAATTGAATGCTTACAAAATTCTTGACATAATATTGGTCACATTCAAATGTAATTATTTCCTTACAACTTTGCCAACTAAATATTTTATAGATGAGGAAAAGTTTCAGAGAGTTTAACTTTGGTACAGGACCAAACAAGTAGGGGAAAAAACAGCATTTAACCTCACTAATATTCCCCAGTAATAAGTCATATGGCTTGGAAATCTTTAAACCTATAAATCCTAGACATTGTTATAGTTCTCTATTGTATTATTTTATTTACATCGATGTTTACTTACAGTCTATGTTTGTTCTCTTTATAAGAAAAATCATTTCTTCCATGAGTGCTAGAAAAAGGTAGTGTGGAATAATAAAAATGTTAAGTAATGATATGATTAAGTAAGACATAAGTAAGAAGACTGTCATGAAAATAGCTCTGGATAAAGACTGGACTCACTGGGCTTCGACTTCTTTTCTGCAGAATGAGGGAAACGGACTGGATGACCCCTGAGACTTCTACCAGCTCAAAAAATCACTGATCTGTTCTTGACATTGTCTTTATTGGTGTTAACTGGCTAGACGTTCAATTTAGTGAAGGCATGCTGTCAATGTGACCAGGCTCTTGGTTCAATTTAGAAGTTTCATTCTGTTCCATGGTCACGGATACCACCTCTGACTCGTGTCATAGCTCACAGTTGAAATCAAGCAAGGAATATGAATTTATCATTGCAAATTCATTAGCTCCATTGGAAGCACACACTCTAGGTATCTACATATAGCAAGGGAAACGAACTCCTATTATTAATGTGTGATCAAGTGACCTGAGTTAGTGCAGCTCCTTCGGTATCTAAAAAGCATAAAGCAGCTTAGCATTAGGAAGAAGAAGGTCACATACTGCGAGCTGAATTAAAGTCTACCAGAAGCTACAGAGACTCCGACCGCTATATTTATTCAAACCAATAAGCACCTACGTAGCCTCGATAAGCTTCACAAACAGCACTTATCTGACCTACATGCCTCAGTCCAGAGAAAGTGCATTCCCCATCACTTCTGCCTTGGTCAGAGGGAGGAAAGCTCTACATTATCATCTCTATAGAACGGCCAAACCTTCCCATGTTCAAAGAGGCTGTTCATCCCCCTTTCTTCTTGGTCCAACTCATCTCCATCACTCTATTCCTCAAGTTCTCTTTCCAACTTATTTTTCCCACTCAGTCTTTCTGTGTCACTGACTCTTCTCAGCCTGCAAGCATGCTCAAGTACCCTACACCAGCCCGGAAATCTCTTTCCCTAACATCTATTCCTTCTCAAGCTCCCTCGATGCTCCTCTGCCTACCCCTGAGCACACCAAACTTCATACAGGTAGATGGACTCCGCCTTCTTAGTATCCCCACTACAGTATATCACATTAATAAGTCCCCTTAAGGCTGCAGCCAACTGCCTAAGAGCCAAAGCTTGTGGTGATTCTTAGTGAGTTGTGGGGTTCATTCTCTTATATAGATGAAATCAGGTTAAAATTAACTCTAAAAGAAACTTAAAGCTGCCTGTGGCACGAAGCCTTTAAGCTGTTGAAGGCCCACTACCCATCCAAGAGTCCTAAGTCACCAGCACATAGGTCTGACCAAAGCACCAGCCTTATGACAATTGCCCAAATTTGTTATGTTTTAGGAGGGGTTTGGTCACTTTTTCACACTACTATAGATCTCAGCTATGATTAATGATAGCCTTGTGATCTCAGGTTTTAAAAAAGATCTCCTGAAGCTGAAAAACCCAGAAGTATTTTAGTCTGGTCATCAATTGCTAAGAATAGATTTGACTACCTTGTTTTTGTTCAAGCTCTTGAATTTGTTCCAGATTCTTGAATCTGCAGCTGTTAGTCAACAGGTGAAAATGGATTCTCTAAGAAGAGCTACTCTTTGAAGACTCTGAAATATTGTGACTCACAGTTTTTTTAAAAAAGATTGGCAGTACAGATTTTAATTCCAACCTTTTGCAATGAACTTCACAATAAAAAAAAAATCATATCTTTTCAGGGCAGTTGCTGGACTGACTGACACGTGTGACCAGAGAAAGCATACCCTGTGACAGAAAATGCTCCACTGTCTATCTGATATGAGGTCGAATGAAATAGAAACAATCTCACCACACTGAGAAAGTAGTACAGGTGATGTGTGACACCGTATCAGGAAACAGGAACTCTTAGTTTCTAGCATTAATATTTATACCTCCTTTATACTTTTGGAAAATTTAGATGAAATATTGTCCTATATCATAAAATTATAACTTGTTATGGGGGACAAAACATCAAAATAAACTGATTTGGGCAAAACCAGGGTTTCAGAATCAGGAAGTCTAGCACTGACCAGTTAAGAGAGTTTTTGAAAAGTTCCTAAACCTCCCCATGTTTCAGTTTTCCCCACACAAATCTGGAAAATAACTTTTTTCCATAAAATTCCACAATTCTCAACACCATTAAGTAAAAGCAAGAATACTTCACCAAAAACTTAATTTGGGGGTTGATGGGGGAGGATAATTACATTAGGGAGGGAAAAAATTGAACATCCACCAGAGTTAAGTGTTTTAATTCTCAACTTTGTTTACCGATTTCAAATGGAATAATGAACTCATTCCGAGTCACAGGAGCAGGAACAAGGATAGGTAGGGCCGGGCAAGCGTAATGCAAATGTTTGCCAGATTCTTCTGAATATCACTGAGCCTTCATTTCTATGTACTGAAAACCTGAGTGCTATAGAAAACACTGGGTACTCAACAGAGAATCTCAGAGACCCAGGGTTCTCCGGGTCTCACTCAGGAGAATAGGGTTTTCCCCACTTCTGCAGTCTAAAGGAAATTTCACTATACTATTCCTTTTATCTAATTCTCATCTATATGCTGGGTAAGCAAATAATCACTTTACCTGACTTTAGCAACTTGGCAATGAGGAACTTTAGGTTCAAGATTAGTAGAATATAAGCACACAAAAGAAAAACACATTGTAAAATATATTAAAATATATAGCTGGTATGGAAAATCACATTCTTTACAATAAATGATGGGTCAATTGGATAGGCATATAAAAACTGGATACTGACACCTACCTCACACTCTCTATAAAAATCAATTCCAGATGAATAGTGAGTCCAAAAATGAAAGGTAAAACAATAAAGCTTTTAGAAAAAAAAAAAAGCATGGAAGAATCATCTCATGACCTTGCAAAAGCAGGCTTTGGGTGTCCCATCCCAAGGTGGGAAAAGAAAGCATCCGCATGGTTGGGAACACTGGCATCAGTGGTCAGAGCTCAAGCAGGTGGGGAGGGTGGCCCTGCATGGGACTGGGTGGTGCATGTTGTCAGAGGCAGGGAGGCCGTGAAGGTCGTCTCCACAGAGAGGAGGTCCAGCCTACAGTGACAGAGCCCAGAGGGGTGAGGAGCGTGTCTAGGTGGAGAGGGAGCCCAGCATAGGGTTCAGGGTCTCAGTGGAGTTGGGAAGGGGCGATACAGAGTACTGGAACCTAAATGGGATAACGAGGGCATCCACGTGGGGGTAATGGTGAAAGACTGGCATGAGAGCACATATAAGTAAATATATAAGGGATAATGGAAGTCAATTTTCTCATCTGGAAAGGGAGAAAACTAGAAAGAGCACCGTGATGTTGCATTGGAACTGGAGGCATTGTGAACTCAGCCTTCTCAATGTAGATAAATAAACGTGGATGCGAATGTGCACGTGTGCTTGTGTATATGTATATACATACCCAGGCAGACATTCCCTTGCTCTATCTACTAAGATGGCCTGGGAGCAGCTACACCTAGATAGCAACTTAGCACTCACATCCTGGCTTCTAAATACCATTCTCCTCTAAAAGAAACCAAGTCTCCTCGGAGAAATGGCTGATTTCAGGGCTAGGGCAGGGAAAATACAGGATAAGCCTGAAACATCTGACTGTGTCAAGCAAATTAAAAAGTGCTCTAGGGCTTCCCTGGTGGCGCAGTGGTTGAGAGTCCGCCTGCCGATGCAGGGGACACGGGTTCGTGCCCCGGTCTGGGAGGATCCCACATGCCGCGGAGCGGCTGGGCCCGTGAGCCATGGCCGCTGAGCATGCGCGTCCGGAGCCTGTGCTCCGCAACGGGAGAGGCCACAACAGTGAGAGGCCCGTGTACCGCAAAAAAAAAAAAAAAAAAAAAAAAAAAAAGTGCTCTAGTAATGAAGGAGATGTGTCAAAAGTATGCAGAGGCCAGCTGGAGACACTCGCACTGACCGAGTTAGGGAAATTTAAGCAACAATATAAACCATGTCAGCAACAGAAGACAATCCATTCTAACCCATTGAATAAAACAGGCAACTCTGGGTCCATGAGACTCTGAGTAAAGAGACCTCTCGTGACAACTACATGTAAAGCAAGATGTTGGACTGGATCCCTTTGCTGTAAAGGACATTATTGGAAGAACTGGTCAAACTTTAGTGGGGTCTGAGGATTAGATGGCAGTAATGTATCAATGCTAATTTCCAGACTTTAATGGCTGTATTATACTCATGTTGGAGTGTCCTTACAAGATACACATCAAAGTATTCGGAAGTGACAGGACAACATGTCAACAACTCACTCTTAATGGCTCAGGAGAAAATGAAATATGTATCAGACTATACTTCCAACCTTATTATAAGTTGGTGATCTCATTTCAAAATTTAAAACATAGTGGAGACCAAAAGGGCAAAAACACTGCACTGGAGGAACTGAAAGGTATCTCAAGTCCAGTTTTACAATTGAATTAAAGATCTATTCTTTAAAAATGCATAGACCTAAAAACCATGTTTGCTGAAAAAGAGCAAGCTGCACAATAAAACGTAAACTATGATACCATTTATGAAAAACTTTAAAACAAACAAGGGCAATCATCTCTATTACTCATTATAATTAGTATAAAAATATAAGAATGGACTGTAAAATTGTACCCTAAATTCATGACAATGGTTTCTTATGGGAGGAGTGTAGGGAAGAAGGAACAGAAAAGGAAGTGGTGGGGAGTTCCATCCTATATGATTCTTATTTTTCTAAATAAAAATCAAATATGCCAGTATAATTATAACTGTTAATTCTGGGAGATGGAAGCAAATGGTTAATTATAGCCTTCTTCGCAAATTCCATCATTTTTAAATTTCTCAAAAAATAATTTAATAAATAAAACTTAATGAGGACTTTACATTTTATAGGCCATATAAATGTGCATTCACTGAGAAACATAAAATTTTTTATTTTTTGAATTTTGGCAAGTTCATCACAAAGTGGATGCACAATACAAATTAGACAACACAAACTATCTCTTTAAAATATATGCGTGTTCCGGTATTTGAGCTAAAGTAGTTGAATCTTTTTCAACTGAAGTGTCAATTTTTTTTTTTTTTATTTTCATTTTTTTTTTTTTTTTTTTTCTTTTTGCAGTACGCGGGCCTCTCACTGTTGTGGCCTCTACCGTTGTGGAGCACAGGCTCCGGACGCACAGGCCCAGCGGCCATGGCTCACGGGCCTAGCCGCTCCGCAGCATGTGGGATCCTCCCGGACCCGGGCACGAACCCGTGTCCCCTGCATCAGCAGGCGGACTCTCAACCACTGTGCCACTAGGGAAGCCCAATTGAAGTGACAATTTTTTAAAAATAAGGATGAATCACAGGAAAAAATGTCAGCACTCTTAATGGAATCTCACCTGAGACTCTGGGGTCTAGAGGTGCCATCACTGGCAGCCTCCCATGTAACTACTGAACCTACTGTAGTAGGACCCTTTACAGCAATCCTGGCCTGTTATGGAGATAAGTAAACTCATGCTCAGAGACGGCAAGTCACCGAGTCACCATTACCAGCAAAGTTCAGAAATGGAGGGAGTTTCAAGCAGGCTGTGATTGGTGACAACGGTTTTAAGTGGCCATGAGTAATCAGAAAAGACTTCCCTCGACATACATTCACAAATGCAATGAACACCCCCAAAATGATGTGTCCACCATCCACCCGTATTCTGGGGGTTCATGTTCTCTTCTTACACTTCCACGTTCTCTCTCACCAAAGAACAGGGTCTCCATGTGCAACTGTTGATGTGAGGCCCTAACATGGGGCCTTTTCTGAGGGGATGCCATTCATGTCATAGACACTGTAATTACTGAAGACATTTTTAAAATTTATTATGTTTGTTGGCTCCAAAGATGGGCTTTTAATATATTAATTACAATAATTTTCTGACAAATAAATTATTCCTATCCTGAGAATACACATATGTGATTTAGTTTACTAAAGAGAAATGAGTTTGATAATCAAATGATCTTGTTGACCTAACATCTAAAATCAACTGACCTTCTAAGTAAAGAACTGCTTCCCTAACTGATGAACTGATTGGGAAATATCTTAAAATTAGAGTAGGTTCTCTATTGAAATTAGTACACTGGCTAAGTTTGAGTTTTTGATATTATAGCTCTTATCATCTGCTTTTTATATTTTGTGCTAAATGGTGTGGCTAAATCCTCTAATTTAAATCCACAAGTAACTTCTCTGTATACATTTGCCATCATAATCCACAAATATTACGTGGCCAAATTAGTTATTATAGAATATTACATATGTTAATTATCAGGTTATTACATAGTAAAATATAATGTTACATAAAATAGAATATTTTATAGTAATTTCTTATTTGTTATGGAAATTTCATTAGTATGGAAGTTAACTTACTAAAATGTAATGCTTTTTTATCTACAGTCTCCCTTCAAAATACTGCATTTATTCAGAATAGCAATTTAACAGACACATTGATGAAAACTTTCGTAGCTCTTTGGAAAAAATTAACTTTGTCAATATCAATCATCAATGGAGAACCTAAGTTCTCAAAATTACAATTTGTTGAAATTGTCTACAACACCACAAGACTGTCGAATCTTCTAGAGACCATTCCTATAGGCTAAGAAACAAGAAATTACAGCAAGTAAACATTGAACCTCTGATAAAGAATTTCATTTCCATGAAAGCAAGCGACATAATTATTATATAATAAGTTATGTCATCATGACTTTAAATTCCTTATTGTGACTTAAAATTTGAATTTTCAATTATTTTATATTCTATCATCTGTAACTGTTGTTATCGCAAAATAATAATATACACTCATTTAAAACTTTTACTTAAAGAGCTCCATTTCCTGATGGGCACAGGGATTGACTGCGGCCACGCCAACCAGTCCTCAGTTGAACAAGCCCCAGCTTCCAACTCAACATTCATCTTTTGCGGGCGGTTTGCCCAGGTGCACAGGAAATGAGCATGCTCTACAGATGAAGATCGGCGCCTCTGCTACAGCTCTAATGTGTACATTTTCATACACGGTTATTGAAAGTTCATTATGGGAAACAGGGGGTCTTCTTTTAAGCACAGCAAACAGACGTCCTTTCACAATAATGGTCTAGGACCGTTCAAATCCCCAAACGCTGAAACTAATTCGACCGATGGGTTGAAACAAGAGGAATAGAACAGAATAAAACAATGAAATGGCGATCAGAAAGGGGGGGGGAGGGAAGCTCCTAGGTGTCTGCGTGTCTCCAAACATTCCCCTTTCTCCACACAGCTTGGGTCCAACAGGTGCTGTGTTAAATCAGAGTCTGATCGAGATCAATTTCTGGGTCAGCAGGGGAGCGGCGGGGGTGGGGCGTGGGGCGTTGACACATCCTAGTGAGACTGTCGCTGGGCCTGGGAGGCACAACAAAGGTAGCACGCAGCTGTCACGGGCGCCGCTCCGGCTGGGCGGACGTACTGCACCCCGGCCCCCAGCGCGCACCTTCCTCCTCCCCACCCCCACCCTCGCGCGCGCCCCACTGCCACTCGCTGTGTCCCGGCCACCCCGTTACCAAGCAACGAGCTGCCCAGGAGGGAAGCAACCGAGCCTAGTGCCTGGGAGAGGGGAAGGCGGTTGGAAAGGGAGCTGGAGCAGCAGAAATGAGCCCGGGTAAGAGCCGGGTCGGGGGCTGCCCTGGGAGGGGGCTCCCCAGGAATTGGACGCGTGGTGGGGAGCGCCGCCTCCCCCCGCCCCGGCTCCTTCCCGTCTGGAGTGCGGATCTCCTAGACGAGCCGCACACCTCCGCCTTCCCCAGGAGGAAAGCACCGCCTGCGTCCCCGCGCCTGCCCTGCTTCCAGCCTCGGAGCAGCACGGCCCGCCGCCGCGGCGTGGCCCCAGCGCGCCCTCCCGTGGCCGCTCTACGCTCCCGCGTCCCGAATCCCCACGCCTCGCCTCCTTTCTCCCAGCAAAACCAAAAGCCGCGTACTGTTCTGTTACAGAAAAGCATACTGACGAACAGGAGGGGGTTGACTGCGTTCTCCTTTCAGCACCCAAGATCCTAAATTCCTCTGAGGGGGTAAAGGAAAATGGTGGCAGTGAAACAGGTAAAACCTCCCAGGCCAAGGCTCCGATGGCAGTGATGTTTCTGCCTTTTACTATAGGCAACCAGTACGTTACCTAAGTCCACCGGCCCAACTGGTGTGCTTCCGGTAACTACTCGTAAGATACTAATAATAACTAACACGGGACATTTACTTTGTGCTAGATGTTGTTCTGAGCACTTAAATATGTCAACTCATTTAATCCTCACAACAACCCTACGAAGTAGGTACTACCATTCTCCTCATATTACAAGTGAGGAAACTGAGGCACAGAGAGGTTAACTAACTCCCCAAGGTCACACAGGCAGCAACTGACAGAGCCAGTATTCAGCGGGGTAGCTCCAGGGTCCAGGCCTTAACCTCCATGCTACACTGTACTGCTTCTCTGAATACCAGATAAGAATTGCTGATTTTTTGGACAGTCACTAAAAAGGTACCCATCTTTTTCCAAAAGAAATACCTTTATAGTAAATATTTGTAGACTACAGGATACTGTATAGGGAGGATGTTTGAAGTCATTAAAAAGCTGCAGTTTTCAAGTTCCATATAAACCATGAATAAGATGTGTGGAGGATCTGAGAACACTGAAGCTGGAGTCTCGCTTCCTTGAGAGAAGCTGAAGGAGGCTACACAGCTCTCAGAGGGGCCTGGTGTTCATGTGAGACACCAGGGAAGGAGCAGAGCGCCGTGGGCGGAAGGCAGTATCTAAACTAAGGGGCCACATTGGGATCCTATGGTTGCCCATACGCCACGCGGGACACGTGGGCAATCCAGACGCAGAGGTGCTGCAACAAGTGATGAGCCCGAGACCTGAGGTCAGGTTGGGGTTTGTCCACCTCCATAAACCGGGGACCTTCACAATGGCCTTGTCAAGGGCTCTAAAAAAAAAGGCTGGAACAGCCACAGCCGGCAGACAAAAGACACAAGACAATTGGATGCCCAGAGCACCAGGATAAGCCACACCTCAGTAGAGGCCGCAGGGCAGTGCACTAACCTGCCCCCTCTCTGCATGAGGCCAGGCAGGCATCCCTGGGCAACAGGAGGGGTGACGGGAAGCCCTGAGTGGGGCAGAAAGCCCTCACAGAGAGTCTAGACATGGAGACAGCTCCATACCAAGAGAGAGTGTTTAAGGTCAGAAGAGACTGAGGGAGCTTCATGTGGCAAGACCGTGTGTTCTCTAATGTGAGTGAGATGGAAGGCTCTGGAGAAAAATGCCAGTGTTCACAGAAAATGAAGTTACATACAAATTAGCACATATGCTTGTGTGAGAGTTAAGTCTTTCTTGCTAGAGTGTGGCGGGTACAAGGGCAGGGACTCAATCGGTGAGAGATATCCTAAGTAAGTTAGGCACCACCAAGGATGGCAGGGACTTCCTGCTTACAGCTCAAGGCAAAACTAGGACGTGTGACCTTGTGCCCTCCCCACTTTCTGTTCTCTCAGCTACACGTCATGGTCACCAAGTGATCCATTCGCTGGGTACTGACCAACAGAACACTAACATGATTTGCATAAATAATGCCGAATTACAAGGTCGTATATATTTCTCAGGTCTCTGATTTTAAAAGGACAAGAAGTTAGTATATGGCGTGAAGTATATATATGGAGTGTCAGAGGGGGGTGGGGGGTGTGCAATTTTATTTCAAATAGGATGGTAGGAGACCTCACTTAGCAGATGACATCTGAGCAAAGACCTGAAGGAGGTAAAGGAGTAGTCAGTGCAGATTTCCAGGAAAGAACATTCCAGGCAGAGAGAACAGCAGCTGCAAAGGTCCCTAGGTGGGAAGATGCCTGGCATGTTTGAGGATCAGCTGGTGACGGGAGCAAAATAAGCATGGAGGAGGATAGGAGAAGGGTTCAGAGAGGATACTGGGCTTTGTAATTCCACGTAAGGATGTGCGGTTTTATTCTGAGCAAAATGGGAGGCACTGGAGAATTTGAGCAGTCGTCCCTCCCTTCCATCTCTATTAGAAATTTTAAATTTACCAAATCATCATCATATTGATAACACCCTTGCTGCTACAGTAAGAGAGTAAATTTTCCTTGAGCATTTACTGTGTGCCATGCACTGTGTAAGGCTTTACCTACAAACGAGACACTGATCCCTCACAGTGAGCGTGTGGCAAAGCCAGGATTCAAGCTCAGGCAGTCTGGCTCCACAGCTCCCATAACAAAGCCTCGTGCAGATATGCACACTCCCCTGCTCTGTGCCTTACTATTCTCCATAGGATTCACTCCCATCTTACACACAATATCCTGTGTTCCCCTCACATGGGCAGGGATTTTGCATATTTTGCTCACTGTAGGATCCCCAGCACCTTGGACAGTACTTGATACATAGCAGGTGCT
This sequence comes from Neophocaena asiaeorientalis asiaeorientalis, assembly GCF_003031525.2. Taxonomy (NCBI): domain Eukaryota; kingdom Metazoa; phylum Chordata; class Mammalia; order Artiodactyla; family Phocoenidae; genus Neophocaena; species Neophocaena asiaeorientalis. The sequence continues at coordinate 3,019,363 of NW_020174712.1, read as the reverse complement.
TAAAAATAGTTGTTAGATGAATGAATGAAGACTTGGGTAGAACAGCTCACAAGGCTTCAATAAAACAGTTACTTCTAGGAGTGAGTGTGAATTGTCACGGCAAAACTCAGTATTTGAACCTGAGAATTAAAAGGCGTTGACTACAGAGTGTCTAACATCCTATATAGAATTGTTACCACATTGCATTTTTAAAACTCATTTGTTCTCCCTGCTCTGTTAGCTACAGGTATGCCCTTAAAACTTTCTCTATACATTGAATATGACATAATCTTCTGCAGACTTCAGAATAAATTCCCTATATCTTTACCTTAATGACCTCAAAAGTCATCCTGCTGATAACTATCTTGTTTTTAAATTTTGACACTTAAATATGAAACAGCTAGAGAACTTAAGGTGAATATAATCTGAGTAATATTTCTTGCAATCTGAATAGAGTATAAGCTTCTTCAGGGCTGGCACCATATCCTCTACTTAGTCTAAATACTTCCCAATATAGTACATTTAGCAAGGACTTAATAAATGGTGACCTGTGACTGTGTTCCCTCTCCTGTGCTTCACTGATAATTTCCCTTCCAATTCTAGAATCACATAATCCTATGTGTTTCTTTAAGTACTGATGAATTTTTAAATTATCTTCCCTTTGGGAATAAGTAGTAGCCAATGTCTCTGAAACTCATAAGAAAAACAAAAAGTTATTTTCGTAGCTTTTAAAAATAGATGAATCCAACTCTCTGCCTACTCTGTATCTTCACTGAATCATATGAACTTTGCTGGAGAAAAACACTCACTTCTGAGTCATACCATGGATCTCAATGCTATTTGGAAAAGTTACTTTATTTCCCCAGTAAATGCTTTTGCAAGCCCTGTCCAAGATAACTATTCCACTCTTCTGGTTTCCTCAAATCTCCAACACCTCTCACCGCTACCTCCCAACGTGTAACATGACCTCAAACTATATGAAAAAAATAGAAGCAATCAGACCCCAAATCCCTAACCTTCAACCTTAAACTCTGCTAACCTACCGCCTGTGTTCCATATTCTCTGCTGTCCCCCACTTCAGTGGAAGGACTGTCCCTGCTCAATCACAAGTCATTTCCTCCAGATCATACCTCTCCTGGAATTCTCAAGTACTCAACTTTGGCCATCAGCCTTCCTCATTCTCCAGAATTATTCTTCTCCTCCATTTCCACTATATGATTCCCACAGTAAGCAGGCATATTAGACTCTCTCATGGTTAAAAAAAAGTTCTTCTTAACCTTCACATCTCTTCCAAAAACCCCTATCCCCACCAGGCACCTTACCCCCTGCCACAGTAAAACCAGAAAGCGTTGCCCACGAACCTTCACGTTCCATCTCCCCTCGAGCCACTTCATCTGGGGTTCTGAGCTGCTCACTGCACAGAAAGTACCCCTGTCTAGGCCAGCAGCAGGGTCCATATTTCCCAGTACAGTGCTCATAACCACTCCCCTGACCCAGAGCCTGACTATCCAACTGCCTGTTGACATCTCCACTTTGATGTCCAACGGAAAACTTTAACAGACCTAAACGAGTTTTCCCTAAAATATGTTCCTCCCCCACTCTTCTCCATTTCAGTAAATGGCATCATCATTCGCCCACCTGCTCTCACTAAAAACCAGGAGTCACCTTTCCTTCCTCGACACTGGCCACATCTAATCCTCCAGCAATGCTTCATGTCAAAAACATATTTTGAATCCACCTATTTTTCTCCATTTCCCGCACTGCCATTCTAGTCCAAGGTACCTTTGTCTCTCCCTTGGATTATTCCAATAGTCCTGCAACTGCTACCTTCTAATCCATTATCATGCAGGAGAGTGTCCTATAATGTTTTTAGTCAAATCAAATCATTCTCGTGATCGAAACCCCCCAAAGCTTCTCATTTCTCTTAAAATAAAAGCCAAACCCCTCAGGATGGCCTGCCAGATTCTCTCTAACCTCACCCCCATCTCCCCCTGAACTCTTAGCACACTGTGCTCCCATCTGCTCAGGAAGCTGCATCCACATGGGCTTTCTTTCTGTTCCAAACACAGGTAACACGTGCTCTGCTTCAGGACCTTGCGGTTTCCTCTGCTCTGAATCTCTTCCTACAGATGTCCACACGGCTGGCCCCTTCTTATCACGTAGGAGTCTTGGCTGAAGCCACAAAACACCAGATAGGCCTTTTCTAACCGCCCTCCCCAATGCTGTCCTCACCGCCCCCCTCACTGTCACAGTAGCCGATTTTCTTTGTGTTATCTATCACTGTTTGGAAGTATCTTGTTTATATCTTTGTTTGCTTTTTTTCTGTTTACTTTTCTTAGAAGGTAGGCATAGTGAGAACAGGAGCTCCGGCTGATTTATTCATTGCTGTGTCTATAGTAACTACAGTGGGGCACACCACGTAGTAGACACTCAAAATCTGAATGTGTGATATTATTGAAGGAATGAACCACTTGAACATGAAACAGTATTTAAGGCCAAATCATGAACTTATCAAAATTATTCTAGACTTTCAGGTAGAGACTTTAGAGCCAAAGAAGACCCCAGACCTTCCTCCCCCACTACAAAAGGACATGAACAAACACCAGCAAAAACTTCACCAGCAGTACCTGGAGAAGGAAGGGGGCACCCCCTCAGGACATAAAATTGGAGAGTGGAGGCCAAAGACAAAAACAGATGATTCTGGCAAGGCTATCTATAGCATGGCTCGTAACTCCCTCTGACTTTCAGAGGCGATAAAGAAAGCCAGAATCCTGACGATAGCTCATTAATGCACCCCTGCCCAGCCCCCACACACGGTCCATCCCTGCCCTGTGATGAAGGCGGGATTCTTCAACTGGCCAAATGGCTCCAGGCTCTGAACCACAGCAGCTCTCTCAGTGATGAGGGCCACATTGGGACTGGGTGGAAGGAAGTACACTTTGCAACCAGATTCTGTAACATCTGGCAGACTGCCATTCCAAAAGAGATGCACTGACTTCTTTAAAAACCTTCTCGTACAGCAGAAATTGTCAGCCTGGGGCAAATTCTAACATAACTCTCATTTCATTCAGGACATGTTTTTTAATTTTTTCAATAAAAATTTACAAAGCAAGTAGCCTAACATTTGGGAAAAAAGAGGAATGTATGTCAGGAAATGTGCAAACGTTATATAGTCTCTCCCCTACTGCAGAACTAAAATCTATTTTCTAGGAAGGAACACACGGATCCTTATAGCACTTTGCTTAAGAGCATAACAAAAATTACGTTCTATTAATCCAAACTGTTTTCCATGTTAAGGAAGAAAAACATCACGTGGCTGTTGCATAGGTACTGAGACCTATATAGGACTTTGCCAAGGGTCTCCCTTAACATAAGAATTGTTAATTTTTTTTACCAAAAAATATAGTTTATATCCCAGAAACAAACAAAGATATCTGAGTTCCTGAGAGCTCTCAGTTTGGTGTTACAAGTTAAGGGTTTATTGTAAAAGTAAAACCACTATTACAACCTTAAGTAGGTGCAGTATTATAAGTCAGATGAGAATTCTCTCTTGAACTCACTATGCAGCTAGCATCGGGTTTTTCTTAATGTGAACATCAACCATCTCTTTGCCTCACCATCCAGGAAAGCTAGGAGACTGCTTTCCATTAACATTGCTTAAAAATAACACTTAACCAATTTTACTTTTTAGAATACGGCTGCATAACAGAATCAGAAAATCAAATCCAACCACACTCAGCACTGAAAGTGAGTATATTTCATTTCCTCAGAAATGTAAAGTCTGATCTTTCTCAGAATACTGCCTGAATATATAAGGGTTTTCCACAAAAGTCTTCATCAAAATGCACTGGAGAGCGGGCAAGAATGATGAAGAATGCGGGTCACCTGACCCTCACATGATCCTGGTAATAGGCAACTTCGGGGGATTTTTTTTTTTTAATTGTAACAAAATGTATGTTCACCTAAAAATGTTCAATTTCATACCTTGTGTAATTTTGTTATAGGCCCTTCAGCATCAGCTGGAATCATTTCAGGCTCTGCGAATACAGACTTTGCAGAATGTTAGCATGGTATGTTTCTTCTAATTTACATAGAAAATATCCAAACTTAGAGCACTGTCACACACTTCTAAACTGATGATCACTATAGCCGACTGATGAGTTGGTATTGAATGTAATAAAGCCACAACCTATTCTAGACACGAAATTGGCAGGAAACTATATTCTGTTATACTTGCATTTGGATATGAGCCCAAAGAAATAACACTCACTGATTTTTTTTTAAAAACATATGTTTAAAGCGCTACCCATATATAGTCTATAAATAGGGACTCTCATTATAAGTGATAATAAAATCTAAGTCAAACGGACTAAGGGAAAAGTGTACTTTATTAGCTCTAGTAATGCAAACCCTCGGAATAGTTCACTTGGGGATGGCTTCATCCATACGGTCAGGACTCACGTCGTCAGGGAACCAGCCTCACTCCTTATCTTGGTTCTGCTTTTGACAGTAATGTATTCTCAGACTCCATGTGGTAGCAAAAGGGTTGCTAGAAGTTTCGGCCCTTATCCTTCCAGATTCCAGTTAGACAGAGATGAGACCGTGCTTTTCTCTCCTAACAGTGTGTACTGAGTTCTTGGCCTGATTCTGACAGCCCCACATGCAGTGCTTGAAGCAATCACTGTTCAGAGGGAGGCAACGCTCTGACTGGTTAGCTCTGGGTCACATGCCCACCCCTTGGAGCTGGAGGAGGGATCTGTATCACCAAAGGCACATGGACTTTATCCAGAAGTAAGGGGTAGTGTTAACGGAAGGACAGGGCATGGATCCTGGGGGTACATAACACAACGCATAGTTGCCAAAGACCCAACATAAACGTCATCCTGATATTCCTGAAGCAACTGCAGGAAAATGGGACGAGAAGATAAAATCCTCCTGAGGCTGACGGAACAGATTCCATTCTGATGACAGAGATCAAAGACCTTTGATTTATTCAACAATGTAAAAATCAAACATCTAAAATTATTTTAATTCATAAGATTTTATTGTTTTCCTAAATTAAGTCTTTCTGATTTTATAATCATGTAGTAAAGACATCCTTTTCTTAAAGATTCCTTCAATGATAGAGATTACAATAAATTAAATTTAATTTTTAATTTATATGATGGAAAAGAATATGCATAGGAAATGTAAAGGTATCTTTCAAGTATAATATCTATCATCCTTGTGCATTCATAACTTTATAAGTGTGAAATCAAAGCCTGACATTCTTAATTTCTCTTTTAAAGGTGCAGTCTGAAATCAGTGAAATATTGAACAAAAGTATTATTGAAGTAGAAAACCCACAATTTAGCTCAGAAAAAAATCTAGTATTCAGCACACGCCATGAAAAAGCTTTGGTATGTGTTTCAGTACAAAATCATTCCTACATTTAGGTACTTCAGAAATGTTACTGCAACCAGTTTACCTTCACCTTTACATTCTCCCCTTCTTCACAGGGCGACTGGATTGTCAAAGATGAAAATAAGGAAACTCCTGTCCTGAAAACCCTAAAAGATGTGCGTTTACCTCTGTACTTCTGCAATTTTCTTGTTTCTCTTAGGAGAGCGTGTGAAGGGCATTTGACTTAATCCATATACCTAAAGATTCCCAAGTAAACTGAAATACACGGCAGTTTTTCTGTCCACTTTGAGTTTTTCTACTTTTAGGACTGACTTACACCTAGAGTGAGTTCTCTAAAACAGGTCCAAACTAGAGTCACTGTGTCTATACTTATTAGAACTTCACACTTTCTCTGTGAAGTGTCACTAACCCTAGACCCATTTGAAATGAGGAAGACAAGCTAAGGTTGACAAATAGCCCAGAAGTAGAAATTTTCATTTTCCTTAAACTTCCCTTTGAACTATTGCTTCTCTCTTCCCCACCTATCTATGATGGTCTCTAGAAATGCCGAATTTATATTTCTGGAATTGAGGGGTTGGCCCTTCTATCTCACCCCCTAAGGAAGTAAGTGCAATTTCTAAGCAAATTGTGAAGACCAGAGTTACAGATCTCAAAATAACAGTAGATTTTCTGGAGAAAATGAATCATACTTGTCAGCCTCTTTGCTGCAGAAATGGATAAAATGTTCATTCTGGTTGTAGTAAAAGCAATTCCTCCACAAAATATTATCTTAATTTGTTGGTCATGTAGCAAATGATAGTATATTTATAGTGTGATTTTTATTGTTACTAGCCTGTAGAGAATCAAGAAGAAACCCTTTCTATGGAGAAAATTCAGCCTTTTGAGGATCCTAGGACTCTTCATTCCGTAGAAGAAATATTCAGTAGTGACAGTGTTAACAGGCTCTCTCAAGGTATAAATATCCCATACCAGATACATTTCAAGGACATATTAACTTCAACAGATAATTCAGCTTCAGAAAATTCTGACTTGAAGAATTACAATAACCTTTATAATTTCCTACCTAATGTACCTCAAAACGGGATGTCTCAAGCTGATATGGTAATTCTGGATAAGTCCAGAGTTACTGTGCCTTACCTCAAGCATGGATTTTGTGAAAATTTAGATGATATCTGCCATTCTATCAAACAAATGAAGGAAGAGCTTCAAAAGTCACATGACAAGGAACTGGCACTTACAAATGAACTGCAAACTTTAAAAGCTGTTCCAAGGAATGGTAACTATGACCTGCCCCCCACTCACAAGGAAAAAATTAACTTTATTAAGGAAGAAAATATTGAAAGTAACTTAAATGAAGATATAAAATCAAAGAGAATTTTGGAATTAGAGGCACTAGTAAACAAATTACTCCCACCTAGGGAAACAGTGTCAAAATTCCATGCGAATTTTCGTAGGAAATGTAAAAAACTATCTAAGAGTGAAATACACAGGGGGGAAAAGAATGAGAAAAATAATAAAGAAATTCCTATCACTGACAAGAATACTGCAGATTTAAAACTCCACTCCACACTTCCAAAACATACACTGGCATTCTTTGACCCAACAAAATATGCAATGAAAGACAAAGAAAGACAACGATTTGCAGCAAAACAAGGATCAATAATATTTGAAAGTGAGAAGACATCCAAAGTCAATTCTGTTACTGAACAGTGTGTAGCAAAAATTCAGTACTTACAGAATTACCTGAAAGAATCTATGCAGATACAGAAAAAAGTACTGAAACTAGAGAATGAAAACCTAACCCTTAAAGCGAAAATTAAACTTCTTGTCTTTACCACACAATCTCTGATACAGAAAATTGAAATGTATGAAAAACAACTTAAGACATTGGCTGAAGAAAAGAAATCTATTCAGCCCAAGTTAATTAAAACAGAAGAAGATGGCAAAGAATGTGTTAAAGAAGTGAAAGAAATAATTAGTAACTATAATGTTCTCCAAGGACAAAATAAAACCCTAGAGGAAAAAAATAGTCAACTTTCTTTGGAGAAGCAACAAATAATAGAAACATTAGAACAACTAAAAAGTAAGGAACACAAAACTCAAAGTGACATGGCCTTTGTCAATAATGAAAATAAACTATTGATCACAGAAATGGAATCAATGAAAACAAATATTCTGTTGATACAAGAGGAAAAAGAAATATTAGAGGAAAAAACATACCAGCTTCTAAAGGAAAAAGGCTCACTTGAAAATGAACGAAAAGAAAACCAGCTAGAGATAATGCAGCTAAAAGAGAAAGAAAGATTGGCAAAAACTGAACAAGAGACACTTCTTCAAATAATAGAAACAGTTAAAAATGAAAAGCTTAATCTTGAAACAACCTTACAAGAATCTACTGCTGCGAGAGAAATGATGGAAAGAGAAATTGAGGATATTCAAACATACCAATCTACCGCCAAAGAGAATTTTCTGCAAGAAATAAAAAATGCAAAATCAGAAGCAAGTATTTATAAGAATAGTTTGTCAGAAATGGGCAACAAATGTGAGATGTTATCAAAAATGTTAATGGGAATTAAAACTGATAATCAGATTCTAAAAGAAGAACTAAAAAAACATAGTCAAGAAAGTATAAAATTTGAAAACAGCATCAGTAGACTTGAGGAAGACAAAATACTTTTAGAAAATTATGTAAGAAGTATAGAGAATGAAAGGGATACCTTGGAATTTGAGATGCGGAATCTTCAAAAAGAATATTTAAATCTAAGTGAAAAAATCTATAATCATATTGACCTATCAAAAATGGGTTACATTTCAAGAAGAGAGAAATTCCATTTTGACATCTATGATATTTATGAAGACACCTCTAGTCCTAGGAGTAGGCCTTTAGCCCCTGATTTGAAAGGTATGTATATCATGGTGGATCAGCAGAAATACGTTTAAGATTCTTTTAGCCTATCGGGCATTAGCCAGAGGACAGTAATAAGAAGGTGAGTACAATTCAGTTTTGTAAGATTTGTATCCAATTTATTATATAGTGGAATTATTTAGAGATTTTGCTCTTTTGATAAAATTCATATTATTTTATTATACTACTTCTATACATTGTATATGACCAAAGCAACTTTGGCAGCAAACAGGGATTTTTTTTAATTATTATTTTTCTGCAATACACTTAGAAGTCCAACCTTCTAAAAAATTCTTCTTTTTTTCCAGGAATTCCAAGTAAACTGTATCAATTGCTTCCATCCAAACCATGTAAATAAATTTCTAAAATAGTGTTTCAAAATCCTTTGTCCAAGTACTTTTTTCAACAAAAAATTTTAAATTCACTTTTTACATGGGATTACAATTACCTTATAATTGATTAGACTAGTTTTTTTTAATTCCATATTGGAATTAGGTATATATTTTTATGTTGTCAAGAACTATAAATATTCTGAGACTTTATCCAACTTGTAAGCTAATATGTTAGCCTGACAGTTTCATGGGTTCTAGTGGAAGACATGAGACTACTGGGTCAGAGATAAAGGACAGTTTGTTGCTTACAACAATAGCAGGAGCCAGAGTAACAGCACTTTTGCACGGGTTCTCCAAGCCCCAGTTCCTATAGGCAACATGAAAAGGGTGACACAGTGGTTGCATTACAAGAGAAAACTCTAAGCTAAGGGAACCATTACTTTTCTGAGTGCAGTAAGCATGCCTGCCCTTTGCTCTAGATGGAAACATTACCTTTATTATACAGGACAGTTAGAATACCTGCCCTTGCTCCAGCAGAGACACTATCTCTAGCTTCCAAGACTGCTTGTTATACAAATAAACTTATTGAATTTTGTCAAATGCTTTTTCTGCACTCTATTGAGGTGATCCTGTGTTTTCCCCCTTTAATCTGTAAATATGGTGACTACATTGATTAATTTTGAAACATTACACCAACCTTGAGTTGCTGAGATAAACTTCATGTTTATCATGTATTATCCTTTTAACATACTTCCGGATTCAATTTGACAATATTTTGTTAAAGATTTCTGCTTCTATGTTCAGGATATTGGTATCTATATTATTTTCTTTTTATGTCTTTATCTGATTTTGGTGTCAGGAAAATCCTGGCCTCATAAAATATAAGGTCAGGTTTTCCAAGAGGAAAGTGTTCCCTCCTCCTCTATTTTCTGAAAGGATTAGTGTAGAATTGGTATTATTGATATTATTCCTTTCTAAATACATAATTCACCAGAGAGCCTGGAGTTTTCTAAATGGAAAGGTTTTACACTGCAAAATCAACCCCATTAATAGATATAGAACTATTCAGATTTTCTATTTCTTCTTGAATCAGGTTTGATCATTTGTTGTTCCGAAGAATTTTACATAAGTTCTCAAGTGTTTTGGCATAAAGTTGTTTATAATATTCCTTATTATCTTTTTAATGTCTAGAAGACCTGTGATGTCCCATCTTTCACTTCTGACATTGATAATTTGGGGTTCTTGTGATTCTTTGGGCATCTTGGATGTGGATTTATAATTTTCATCATACTTGGAAATTTTTAGCCATTATTTCTTTAAATCTTTTTCTCTCTGCTCCCTTCTGAGATGCAATAACACATATGTTAGACTGTTTGATATTGTCCTAGAGCTCACTGGTATTATTTTCATTTGCTTTTCAGTCTTTTTTCTGTTTCACTTTGGATACTTTCTATTACTATATCTTCAAATTCACTAGTTTTTTCTTTTGCCATGCCTAATTTTCTACTATTCCCACTTACTGAAGTTTTTCATTTCAGTTATCTTTTTTTTCATCTCTAGATTTTCCATTTGGTTCTCGTTTATAACTTTCTTTCCAATATGTTCATATTTTCCTTTAAATACATTAACATGGTTCAAGTAGCTATTTTAATGTCTTTATTTGCTAATTCCATCTTCTCTACTGTTTGGGGGTTTATTTCTATGGACTGATTTTTCTCCCAGTTATGGGTCATATTTTCTGGCTTCCTGGCATATCTAGTATGCCAAAAATCCATCTGGAAGATGGGTTTTTGTGAATTTTACATTGTTGGTTGTCCGAATGTTGTTGTTTTCTTTATAAATTGTTGGAATTGGTTGTGTTAGGCATTACATTACTTCTGCTTCAATTTGATGCTTTCGAGGCTTGTTTTTTAAACTTTTATTAGGGTGGGTGTAGAGTAGCCTCTCGTCTACTCTAGATCCTCTGGAACCACCACTGAATGCAGAGAGGTGAGAATGTCCCAGCCTTGAATGGTTCCTGGCCTTCTGTGAGCTGTGGGAACCATGACAGGTTCGTGTTGTTCTGTGTTCTGTCTCATGGAATTTAACCTTATGCATGCCTGTCTTAGATGTCAGCAGGGTTAAGGGGATTCCTATGCGGATTTCTGAACTCTTTTCCTGTGTAGATCTTTCCTCTCTAGAACTCAACCCCACAAATTCGAGCCACTTTAGATTCCTTGGGTTCCAATTTCTGTCTCAATTCAGCAAGGCTACTATACTTTGAGATTCCAAGTCCTCCATCCTCTCCAGTCCAAAAGTGCCTCCAGACAAAAAGCAATTACAGGGCTCACCTCAATTGTTTCCTTTTCCTCACGGATCACAATCCTGCACTGTCTGTGTCCAGTATCTAAAAAGAGTTGTTATGTGTGTTTTGTACAGTTTTTAATTGCCTAAAGAAGAAGTATAAATCTGGTTCCTGATACTCTATCTTGGCTAGAAGCCATTTCTGGGTAGTGAAGTTTGGGAAGTTTGGAAAACCAAGTCCTATGAACAGACAGAACACAGTGTTGACTCTCCTAGGTAGCTGGCATATGTAGGTATGTTCTTCCACCAGGTCTCACCCAACTATAAAGAAGATGCCTGTAACTATGAGTATGTGTGTACAGGGCTATTGACCAGAATTATTCTTTTTGGAGTAATAATGCCAGAACAAGAACCTTACTCTTGTAGTCCCAATTCTCCTTAGGTAGCTCTTTAGAATGTTCAGAGGCAAGATGCTTAGTTTTTCATCTGGGGGTAAAATTCTGGGTTGCCTGTACTGGGAAAGCACTGAGGATGGGAAGGAGGTAGGAGGAAAAAAAGAAACTGACTGAAAACGTCTTTCCTAAACACACTTTTAATTAAACATTTTTGACTCTATTCTTACTTTTTTTGTCTACAGAATTTTTTTGAAACCCCTTATTCTTTGATGACCCCCCTATGAGTCATTTTTCTGGACTCATTATTTTACTATTGTGTTATTAGGGTCAGAGGAGAGCCAGCAAATAAGTGTGTTCTGCCTGCCAGTTTTAATTGGAAGCCCCTAATACATTAGTGTTTTTGATTATAGTATAAATAGCTTTTTAGTATATTTTGGCTTAGAACAAACATCCTCTTTCAAATTTTCATGACATATTTTCATGTTTTGTCTTCAAAATAAAATTTTAAATTAGCTAGTCAAGTTTTAATGTTTTTATTCTGTAGGGATTTTTATTAAATTGCATTAAATTTATTGATATATTAAAGATAAACAGCAAGTTTACAATATTTAGTCTCCCTGGAACATGGTCTATTGCTCTGGCCTCCTTTTATATCTTCATTTTAATCCTAAGTTTCCATAGTTTTTTTCCTATTGTAAATAGAATAGTTTTCACATTTCCTAATGGACATATGGAAAAAACTGTCTTTTCTGCAGATCATTATATACATCTGTTTATTGTACAATTTTATTAGTTCAAATATCTTTCAACAGATTCTTTTTACATTGTAGGTAAATAACTATATATCACCTGCAAGCAATAATATTGTCTTTTTCTAACATTTATTTCCTCTTGGGATTTTTTCCTGTCTTCCTGCATTAATATATTTATATTAATGTTTTCCAGGGCAGTGTTTGTCTTGTTTATGGCTCAAGCTTAATGTCTGTTATGATTGTGATAGACATCCTTTAGAAAGTAAGGAAGGTTCTTCCTAATTGTCACATCCTAACAGGTTTTAAGTGGAAAGAGTATTTAATTTTATCAAATGGCTTTTTAGCATCTATTAGGGGAACATGTATTTTTTTCATTTTAATATATTAAAGAACTTTATTATAATAATAGATTCACTCATGTCAAGCTATTTTAGCAGTCATAGAATAATAAATCATTTTATGTTCATTTAAAATGTGGATTCCATTGGCTTGTATTTGATTTAGGATTTTTTTAACGAGTTAGAAATATTATTTTCCTACTTGTTATCCTTGTCCAGTGATGCTATCCTCATAAAATAAATCAAAACTCTTTCATATTTTTCTATGATCAAAACAATTTAAATAACAAAAGATTTCTCTGTTTTGAAGATTTGATAGGATTTAGCTCCTTAAATCTAGACACAGTACCTTTTGGCTACTAAGTTTAACTATTATTTCCATTTTTTCTACCCTTATTGGTCCATTCATGTTTTCAGTTCTTGTTGAATTACTTCTGGTAACATTTCATTTTCAAATGTATTTGACATGGAATTGTACATGTTTTAACTGCTGCTACATCTGTAGTTAAATCTATTCCTTACTCAGAGGATAGTCTGTATTCTCTCTCACCTCTCTTTTTTTTCTAGGTGGGCTTTTTAAAAAACCAATTTTAAGTTTTTCAGATCTACTTCTCAATTGGTTGCTTTTCTCTCTCTTTGAATTATCTGATTTTATTTTCAATCTTTTTCAAATATTAACATCAGCGTGTAAGCCTGTAAATTTTCCGTCTGATTAATTCTTTACCTTTGGTGCTGCTTGTAAATTTTGGAGATGAATCCTCTGTCAGTTGCTTCATTTGCAAATATTTTCTCCCATCCTGAGTGTTGTCTTCTCATCTTGTTTATGTAGCTTTGGTTTTTTATTATGTATTGTTATCAGTTTTGAGTAATAATTGGGAAGTTAGCAAAACAATGAAAGGCATAGGGTATTCCAGGAAAGGAAAAGCATGTGAGCCATCATAATAGCTCAGAACAACATGTCACTTTCAAGGAATTGCAAATAATTCAAGGTGAAGGGGAAAGATGATTAAATATGGCCATGATAGTATTTATTCATTCAATCAACAAATATTTACTGAGTGCCTACAAAAAGTGTCAAGCGCTATGCTAGGTGCTAATAACCATAAACAAAATAGATACGGTTTTACAGTACTTATAATATCACAGAAGATGGCAGGCTAATAAATATTATAAATGTGAAGTTAGAAGGTGTTATTTGAATACTTAACAAGGGGACCTAACCTCATCTCAAAGATCAGGAAGGCCTTACTTAAGGAAGAAACATTTTTAGAAGAGATGTGAAAGTCTACAAATTGGAGTTAGTAAAGTAAGAAGATGATGGATGGTGGGAAAAATTCCAAGCTATAGAAAGTGCATAAATCCCTCCCAGGCAAGGGACAGCATGTTTGTCATCATAAAAAGTGAAATGAATCTACCCTAGGTAGAATGAAAAGAGCAAAGAAGAGTAACAAGAAATAAAGGAAAAGAAATGAGTCAAGTCTCAAAGAGCCTTTTAACCCTGATATAGATTTTGCCTTTATCTTAAGGATAACGGGAATCCACTAAAGAGTTTTTAACCTAGTGAAGTAGTGATTGGATAGTAAAGGGAGATGATTTCTGAATAATTTCAAGATTTGTTTTAAGTTACATGATATTTGGAAGCACAATTTACCGAGAGGGAATAATTAATGAGGAGCTAATGGGAATCCACTAAAGAGTTTTTAACTTAGTGAAGTAGTGATTGGATGGTAAAGGGAGATGATTTCTGAATAATTTCAAGATTTGTTTTAAGTTACATGATATTTGGAAGCACAATTTACCGAGAGGGAATAATTAATGAGGAGCTAATTTAAGAGGTAAAAATGATAGATTTCATTTTGGAAGCATTACATTTGAGCTCTCTAGGAGATCATTTTAAAAAGAGAAAAGATGTCTTGTAGGCAGTTATAAATAGAACTCTGATTCAGGATAATGTTGTAAGCTGGAGATATGGTTTAAAGCTTAATTAAATTGCTCCAATTTACCCAGCTAGTCATAGGTTGAGCCTGGCTTATTATTAATACACAGTCCACAATATTAACATACAAAAGGAGCAAGCAATCTCTGAAGAAGCAGGGTACGGTTTCCAAAAATACACTATGCTACTGCTTAACATTCCCTCCACTTCCTGTTGGAGCTTCTTATTGATCTCTCTCAAAGTTAAGCATTTCTTCCATGATCAGGTTAACATCCTTAATCTTTGTTTCAACTTTGAGCCTTAAATAGGTGTGGTTGGATGGTTCATAACAGAGGTTAACAACTACTAAGCAAGCATATTATTGCTTCCATTATTCTCTGATGGTGGATGCAGAAAACCACTCAAGTCATACAGGCATCCTAATGGGCAGTAGATAACTAGACGCCTGAGTTGTCAAGAGACAGGACACCAGTGTCCATTAGTGTTAACTCTTCACGTCTGACTCTGGGGAAAAAGGTTGTTTCACAGGAAACCACCTAATGTTGTACTGTATTGTTATATTTTCAAAACTAAAAGGAGAGAGACACTAGTTGTAAGAAAACAATGGGCATCGTAAATAGTTTGTGCCCCTCAAATCAAATTTGTATGTGTGTGTTCCTCTATTTCTGATCATTTCAAAAATCTTAACTTTTCTATAGGCTTCACTATTCCTATTACTGGTTTCTCTATTTGACACAATATATTTATGTAAACTCTAGATAAGCTCTGTCAACTGTCACACTGCTTCTTACACCCTTCAGGAGGCATTCGATGAGTATTTGCATCTATGAATTAATTATATGAAGTGTGCATTGTTATGAGAGGCACATTAATAAATAGCTAACAAAAGGCAGAGGTGAAAATGAGCAATTATTTAGATTTTAATAAAATCTGAATATATAAACCTCTTCCTCAAAATAATGCATATACTTATAAGGCTTGTTTGGTAACATTTATCAATATGCAACTAAATGAGTTTTTATTCAGTTTTGTCCACCTGGCAAAACCTTTGCTATTCTGAAGACAAATGTATTCTCCATTGAGTCTCATTATACCCCTGACAATGTCTTCAAGATCTTCATTCCATACTGTCCTTTGGATAGGAAACAAAATTTTTAAATATTTTAGAAAACTTTTTAAGTCTTCTTTAAAAATCTTTTAAAAAATAGTTTCTTTTAGAAAAAAGTAAACAGTTATGAGGCATGGAAATAAAAATAGATTTTTGACAACATTAAAAATTCTCTGTACCATCTGCAATCCCTTTAAAAGCCAGATGTGGATCTGGATTGACATGGTTTCCCCCCACTGAAAAAAAAGTGGATCCAGAAGGAGACTACTGCCACCCCTATATATTATATATTCTGGTTTTCAGCTCTGACAGGTCTAGAATGGCAGAGAGACAAGTACTAAGAAAAAAACACGGATCAAGAATAATTCCCGCAATACATTATATTAATAGATATTGTAAATTTCTCTTTTTAAATACCACCGCCACCCCGTCCCAACTGAATGAGGACTATTGAGAGAGACCTCACTATGAATTACAGTAATGTATTTAAATCATATCTTTTAAGAACAGATATTTTTTAAGTGGTAGGATGAGTGAAGAGAAAGGAGAGGGTAAGACCTAGAGAGGCAGGTACGAGAGAGGCAGCTCTAAGCAGCTACCAAGGAGCGTGAGAGGACACCACAGACACACCACAACTGCACCTATCTTTTGAAACCTGGCCATTTCTTGTAAGATACTGAACTTAAAGTACATCCCCACTCTCCCTTCCCCCTGCTCACCCTGAGGCTGCCATTGGCTGATCTGATGCTCTACATAGGCCACAAATAGAAGGCACGATACCACATAAATTGAGCTATCTGCCTCACTATATAATGTGTGCATATATGAATCTATGCGATATGACTGGATCAATACTTCTCTCTGATGTTAAGAATGCTTTAACGGGCTATGACACTAGGATAACTATCAACTCAACCTTCAAATACCTCCAAGAAGGAACAGCAAATTAAGAATTCACTGTGCACGTTCTACCCCTCCAGCCCCCATTTCCACCCCTACCCTCCAACCCTGCAATTTTTTAACGTTAGGAGCAAAATATTTCAAACGACAGACTACACTTCAAGATTTTATAACATTTCTAAACATTCCTAAACATCTCCTCAGAAACACAGATCTAAAACAGATCAGCAAGCACATGTTAAATTATTAACAAATACTATTTATTTATTATGTAATAGTACTAAAAGATGGAAGAGTATTAGAGTCACAGCCCTAAATTTCTTTTAAATGCTTGAGCTATTTGTTCCACAATATCTGATATTTTTTCAAATAATGAGCACTTGATAATGAATTTTTGGTAGTCAGGATCTATAAGGCTATTTGTCTTCCAGATGCTAATAGGACTGTACGGAAGCAGTCTTGTAGTTCTTCATATTTAGTGCCCTAAAATTGGAAAATAAATGCACATTTAATTTTATAGGTGCAGGTAATACATCTGTTTATTCTTGTAAAAACATTTTGCAATAAAAAATTATCAATCCGAAACCAAATTTTCTCACCAAATGAAAAGCTTCACTTTGTATGTCAGATATACTTTTAAAATGTAATTTAAGAGGGAATAACTGGTTTATGATACCAATTTTAAATGCTATTGCCCAAAGGTTTATTAGTTTTTAAATTAGGATAAAAGAAGCTAAAACTTGATTTAGGATAATATTTGTGATCATGTAAAAAAAAAAGAGGGATTGAATAAACTCAAAATTACTCAACAAAAGATAAACTTCTGATTTTCCAAAAGAACAATCAGTGACTTTTTTCTTTACTCTGCTCTAAACATATATGCTAGGGCATCTAGAGCTTTCTTGGATCTGTCCTCTGGAGAGCCAGAAAACCTGAAACCACCCTGCACAAAAAAAAATTCCATCTATTTGAGGGTGAGTGTTGTGAGGAAAATTCCAATTTTACTGTCAGTTCTATTGTATAACTAAAGTTGGCCAGAGTACTGATAGGTAACTTGCCAAAGGATAAAGGTCCAAACACATGGAAAAAGGCTCCATACCTTTGTTTCCCAGACCGATCATCTACCAACTAGCCCGCAAAGAATATTATTCCTATAGGCAACAGTCAAATTACATAAATAATGAAGGGCAGGTCTTACTTTTGTGATATAATAATGACGTTGGTATTACAATCACTGTCCGCAAGTGATGAAGATGTACTACTGTTTTTACAAAAGGAAAGAATGTGAATTTGATGTCCTTTACCTAATCCATTGTATGATTACACTGAAGTTAGAAATATGTAAGTTAGTTAAATTGGCGTTAAAAGTTTTCCAATGAATAGGTGGAAAGGTAATCAAATGAGTTCTTCAGTTATTTATGATCTTGCACACACACCAAAAGGATGATGGATTGTCCTATTCTAAATTACATTCTGAACTTCTAAGAACTTCTTTTCAGTGTTGAGAGTGCTCAAAATCTAGGTAAAATTGAAGTTCCATGATACATTAATAATATACATATACTTTCCTCAAAGCATTTTTAATTAATCGGAATATTTCCTGCTTTCATAGGTTATTTGAAAGTTAAGAACAGAATAAGTGTCATTAGGATTCCACACAATTACTGAGAGCCTGGGGCCCACATAGAGATAATAATTTAACAAGGGTCCAAAGACTGAGAAACAGACAATGTTAACATGTACTGCTAACTGAACTGTATACATCTAAAGTCTCAAATGACTTGAAATAAGGTGCTATATAGATTTGCTTTAAAAATTATGAACAGAATAGTTTGGTACAGATAAATTAAGCTTTTTGAATTGGGAATTTCAGAAGATGGGAAAGAACTTCTACAGGGGAGGGCAGGTATAAGAAAGAAGCTGAGATTTCTAAAGTCACCCAAATTTGTCATTTTTTAAAGTATGTATAAATAAAAGATATTATTTTGAAGAAATCTAAAAGCTGAAAATAATTTGTCTTGGTTTATGGGCTAAATGTAACATTACTACCTTTTGACATTCAAAGTCATTATACTTTCAGTTGGTCTGCTTTTTGGTCCACCTGGTGGATGGAAAACCTTAGCACCTTTGCTGGAAATATGGCTTGTCAATTTAACCCCATAAGGGTCAGCAGAATGTGAAGGGTAAGAATCAAATGTTCCTGCCTTCATTCCACCAGCCTACAAATAAAAATGAGACAATTTAATGTGGTTTTGTAAAAATGCTTCTAACAAAATTAGATTTGAAGAAGTTCATACATATTTGTGTATTGTACATGGAGTTTGGTTTTACATTTAAAGAAATTCTCTATACTGTTTAATTCAAATATCACCAAAGCGTCTCCCTACCACCAATTCTATGGGGTTAAGACACTGTAATTCCAAACGTTCTCTATTAAAATGCAAATATTTATAAGAAGGTAATATTCTAAACTGTTGCCAACAGTTAATATTTTAGTGAGAATTTATCAGATCAGGCTATCATCTACACTGGAGGTGAGCCCATTACTGAGGGAATGAGACCTAGGTCACATGTATTCTGATAGAGAAAGGAGTTAGGCCTCAGAACCAGAAGATGAGAGAAGAGGCCAAGGGTAAGGTTTGTCCAACAGGGAGCCTGGCACGACATGAGTTCACTAAATGTCAGTAAATGATGGGGAAGATACTAAAAATACTACTAAAGATACTAAAAATAAAACTTCTTTTTTGATAAAAATAAAGGAAGAGCACATAGAAAAAGAGAGAGGAAAATGTAATCCACAGTCAGTCCTCTGTATCCACAAGTTCTGCATCCTCAGATTCAACCAACCTCAGATCGAAAATATTTAAAGAAAAAGAATCCCAGAAAGTTCCAAGGAGAAAAACTTGAACTTGACATGTGCTTTACATAGCATTTACATTGTATTAGATATTATAAGTGATCTAAAGATGATTTAAAGTATACAGGAGGATGTGCAAAGGTTACATGCAAATACTATGCCATTTTATATAAGGGACCTGAGCATCCTCAAATTTTGGTATCCTGAGAGTGGGGGGGGGGGTCCTGAAACCAATCCCCCATGGATACTGTACCACATACTATACTTTTCTTGTAATCTATTAAGAGAAGTCAATCAAAATATTTTTTGAGCTATACACAAAACAAAGAAACATTTGCTTTGACCTTTTAAACTGACTTACTAACAGGATTTTCATTATATTATATATGGTCACCAAGAAAACTCTATACAATCACAATAACCCATTTAATTAGGCATCCTTTCTCTTACAGTGTCTAAGTCAGATATAAATGAAAACTTGATTCGTTTGTAAGATATGGTTGTAATTTTTCAAGTTTTCCAGATAGAGACACATGGATTATTTTTAAGAGCAACAAATAATAAGGAATCTTAAGGAAATAAAATTAATTAATTAAATAATGTAAAAGCAAAACAGATGAATTGAAAATGTAAAAATATATATGGTATATAAACCAACCCACCAGATGATACTTAAAAAATAAATAGGTAAGTCTAGATTATAATTAAGATTGAGAAATGGGTGGAAGAAACCTGTACATATATGGAATATCAAAAACTGTAAGATAGTATTTTTGTACACCTCTATGTTAATAAATTTGAAAATCTGAATGAAATGAATGATTTTCAAAGAAAATATTGTCAAAAGTGACTCAAAAAGAGAGAGACCACCTACGGAAAACAGATGGGCATCATGCAAGAAATTAAACCCAGAACATTTCCTATGAGAATTCTTTCAAGCTTTCAAGGAACAGATATTTCTGGTGCTATTAAACTCTCACAGAACATAGAAAAAGAAGGAAATCTCCCGATTATTTTAATATGCTAGCATCAACTTATACCAAAATAGAACAAGGCATATAAAAATAAAAGTACAGACCAGTCACAACCCTTAAAATTACTGATGTGAAAATACTTAATATTAACAAATAAAACACAGTGTTACACTTAAAGATTAATACAACACAGTTAAGTGGGCATCATTCCAAGAAATCTATTACTGTTACTCATAACAAGTCAATGGAGAAAAAAAAGATGGTCTAAACAGATTATACCAAAACATTCAGTATAATTCTACATACATTCTTGATTTATTCTTATTTTTGCATCTATAAAAATGAACACCAGAGGAATTCCCATGATCCCCATTACATATCCAAATATTGGAATGAGCATGACATAAGAGATATAAATATTAGAAAGGAAGGACCAAAATTATTTGCAGATCTATAATCATATATCTAAAGATCCAGAGAAAATCAACAGAATACCCATTAGAAGATAAGAAACTTTAATGAAGTGGCCAGTTATTTTAAAAAATCAGATATTTTAATAAGAACAAATAATATAAGGGGATTGATGGGAGAAAAAAGCATTGACCAGGACCTTAAAATAAGTAGGAATAAATATAAGATAGATAAATCTACGTGAAGTAAAATATTAAAATCTACAAGACAAATAATGTTTTTGTGAGTAGCTTAATTCTAGATCAGAAGATTCAAAATATAAATATGCTAATACAAGCAAAACTCTAAAGATTTAATTTTAGAGCAAAATACCAAAGGTCTTTTTTTCTCCAGCACTTTACAAAATAATTCCAAAGTTCTAAATAATAAATATTGGAAAACAGCCATACAACTTTTTTAAAGAGTAAGAAGAGACTAGACCCACCCAATATTAAAATGCAAAAATAATTAAAAGTAGTTTGGTACTGGTAGAAATAAACATCAATCAAATTGCATGAAAACTCAGAAAAAAAAGCCTAAAAACTGGGAATTTTTGTTTGATAAGGGTGGCATTTCAAAGCAGAGGTGCTAATTATCCTATCGGTGAGATCAGGAACAACTGAATTTTTTCAAAATCAGTTTTACGTAAATCTAATTTAAGTATAATAAACTGCACCCATTTTAAGTTTACAATTCTATGAGCTTTGACAGATGTATACACGCTTGAAACCACAACAACAGTCAAGGCACAGAACGTGTCCTCCCCACAAAGCTTCCTTCTGCCCTTAAAACTGAATTTTGAAAAAGGTAAAAGCTGGATCCTTACCTTGCTCTTTACATCAAAATACATTTCAGTAAAAGAAATCAGGAATGCATATTTTTCTAATACTGCTGGGAAGGAAAGTCATTCTGAGAATGACATAAACTCAGCACAAAGGACTGATAAATTTGACTACATCAAATTACTAAATTTCTGAATAGCACAAAATACTATAACCAAAGTCAAAGATTCACCAGACTAGAAAAATTATTTTCAACACAAATGATAAAACAATATCCTTAATATATGAAAAGATCTTACAAATCAGTATCAAAAAGACAAATATCCTAACAGAACATTCGCAAGGAAAATTAACAAGCAATTCACAGAAGGTAAACAAAAGTATAAACTAAGGTTTACTGTTAGAAGCATTTTCATTTCTATTCACACTTGTAAACCTCAGCAGAAGGGAGACAGTTCATTTTAATCACCACTTCAAAAACTAAAGATGATCTGACTTTTTATGCTTTTGAGAAAAACTATGCCTAAATCTAGAGAGGCACTTAGAAAATTCATTGTAAAGTAAAATACTTTTGAAATGGTTAATAATTATTTCGTTATAAGAGCTTCATTATTTCCTATGCTACGGATCACAGGCTCCGGACGCACAGGCTCAGCGGCCATGGCTCACGGACCCAACCGCTCCGTGGCATGTGGGATCCTCCCGGACCGGGGCACGAACCCATGTCCCCTGCATCAGCAGGCAGACTCTCAACCACTGCGCCACCCGGGAAGCCCTATGCTATCCAGTTTTATGACTTTTCATAATTTCATAAAAATGAGTTTCATGATTCATGACATGATTATAAACAAGTTTATTATTTACATGGGTAATAAAACAATATGACAGCAAGAGGCAACATTTCTTTATAATGCTTAATATTTTTTCATTCTAAAATTTTTAACTTACCTTTTTACCAGGAGAAGAGGGCTTAAAAGGGTTTGCAAGTGCTTCTTTCTTCTCTGCTTTTTTAATTGGTGGTAAAGGTTTCTCAAACAAATAAGGATTGGTATCAAAATATTCCCTTGGGTAAAGATTTAATTTGAAAGGTGTCCCTTTAAGTAAACGATGGTGTTCTTCATTCTCTTTCTGTAAATTAAAGAGTTTGAAATTATATAGCAAAAATTACTCAAACTGGAAGTAATGTAGAGTTAATATACCTTTAAATTTTAATATAAGCATGTAGATTTTTTAATATATACTGCTGGGTTCACTTTTTTGAAACATTCCTTTGTTATGTTCTATTTTTATGATACAAAAGATATGCTTACTTGTGAACAAGCACAGCTATGATTGTTCATTTTGGATATAAATTTATTTGATGCATAGAGATTTATTTATCACTTGAACAAATCTGTATCAACTATCTGGGTGATATAAGGCAGTAAAAAACAGTCAGTCTCTAGTTCAAACCCTAACTCCTTCCTGCTTTTTAGCATTTCTCAGGGACACTGGGAAAATTACTTACTTTTTTAGTGTCACATTTTCTTTAAGTGTAAATAATGATGATACTATTCCCCCCACTCTTAATGCTGTTCTAAAGATTAAATGAGATTATGTGTTCAAAGTACCTGGCATATGATAAGCCTTCAAAAGAATGTCAGCTTTTACTTCTAAGAATAAGGAATACTTACTTTCTACATTACAACATTTTTATATTACAATATTATTTTAGGAAATCCAGGGACATAAAATTTCTGACTTATAAATAATAAGTTCTAAAAGTAAAAACTCTAAAGAGAGAAAAGTATCCACAAATGTGAATATGCTTCACTGTAAGTCAAATACTGTATAAAGTGAGTGTAAGAGGCTTATGCCAGTACATCTCAGTTTTTATTTCTGCCATGTAATAAAGTGAGTCGTTTTCTCCCGTCCTTTCACTTTCTCTTCTGTAGGTTTTCATTCTCTACTCTCCACTTCCTCCCTTCTCCCCATCACTCCTCCATCCCATTCATTCACCATAATGGCCTGATCAGCCCAAAAGTACTACCACTACTTTTTTTTTTTAATAATATCTCCATTGTAAGGATATTTTTTTTAATTAATTAGTTTATTTTTTGGCTGTGCTGGGTCTTCGTTTCTGTGAGAGGGCTTTCTCTAGTTGTGGCAAGCGGGGGCCACTCTTCAACGCGGTGCGCAGGCCTCTCACCATCGCGGCCTCTCTTGTTGCAGAGCACAGGTTCCAGACGCGCAGGCTCAGTAGTTGTGGCTCACAGGCCTAGTTGCTCCGTGGCATGTGGGATCCTCCCAGACCAGGGCTCGAACCCATGTCCCCTGCATTAGCAGGCAGATTCTCAACCACTGCACCACCAGGGAAGCCCACTACCACTACTTTTTTAGGCACAATATATTAGGGTGTGGTGGGAACACGGCTAAGGACCAGGATACTTTTAGGACTCTTCTAACCAAAATAGAGCATAGTTGATCAGGCCAACTTAACAGAAGTCTCACAGCTGGTTTGGAGAGACACAGGATAGACGTGGTAAACTATAGCAGGGGTTAAAGCTCATTCTGGGAATCTAATATCAGAAAGGTAAAATTATCACAATTCATAAACATCAATCTGCCATTGCCCAAGTAATACAAATAGATAAAACAAAACAAACCCTAATTAGATCACAAGTGAATTCTCTAAGTCAACTAAATAAGAGAAAGGTTGGAAAAAGTTAAAATAGATTCTTTTACCTTGTCATTTAGTTTCGCTTCATCATAGAAATCAGCAGAGTGTGAAAACTGTTTACCTATGGTAACATTTGCATAGCTAAAGAAGGAAAACAATAATGATGATGACTTCAGGGTTCAGAAATTAAATTTTTTTTAATTCAAAACAAATGATACAGAAGTATTAAAAAGATCTTACCCATATCCAGTTCCTTTCTTTCCTGGGTTTGTGTACAAATTCTTTCCAGGTGGCTCATATTTTTCTTTGGGTTTTGATTGTGCACTGAAAAATGGGACTGGTCTACCTATCGTTCCATAGTAACTTCCTAATCCACATCTTAAATACAGTTTAACCACAAGAACAAAAAGGAGCAAGTTAAAATAGCAAATTTTGTGTTATACATATTTTACCATAATTTATAAAATATTATTAAAAGGGGAGCAAAATATATGCAATGGAGCTGACTTGCCTAACTTTGGTAAGAAAAAAATTTTTTTTCTTATTCTGTAATCTAATTTGCCCTATTTTTCCAAGTCACAGATTTTGAGATAATATTTTTAATCTTTATGCCTATTTTAAATGCTCTATATAAACAAAACTTAATAATCTCTAGGAAGTTAGAAGAGTTTACATTAATTCAGTTAACTATAACAACAAACAGAATCTTTGTTTTTTTAAAATTATTTATTTTTTATTTAAGTATAGTTGATTTACAACATTATATTAGTTCCAGATGGTGGGAGAGGCTAAAAAATACAAAACAGTTATTTAAAGGATAAAATACATATATTACATGAAAAAGAAATGAAGTAGTGACCCAAAAAAATGCACGTCTGAATTTATATCTAAGAAGAAAACAAAGAAACCCAAGAAAAAGTAGTAATAATAAAAATAAATAGGGGATTCCCTCCTGGCGCAGTGGTTAAGAATCCTCCTGCCAGTGCAGGGGACACAGGTTCAAGCCCTGGTCCAGAAAGATCCCACATGACGTGGAGCAACTAAGCCTGTGCACCACAACTACTGAGCCTGCGCTCTAGAGCCCACGAGCCACAACTACTGAAGCCCACGTGCCACAACTACTGAAGCTCACGTGCCACAACTACTGAGCCCACGTGCCACAACTACTGAGCCCACGTGCCACAACTACTGAAGCCCACGCGCCTAAAGCACGCGCTCCACAATGAGAAGCCACCACAATGAGAAGCCCGCGCACCACAGTGAAGAGTAGCCCCCACTCACCACAACTAGAGAAAGCCTGTGCGCAGCAACAAAGACCTAACACAGCCAAAAATAAATAAATAAAATAAATTTAAAAATAAATAATTCAAACCTCTCAAAAGTGTGAAAAGGTGGAAAAAGATAAACTATAATAACAGAAGACATTCTCCACTCTTAATAAAAACTTAATAATTTAACTTTGAAGACCGCAGCTTTACTAATCTCTAAACCATAAATAAGCCCCAAATTATTTTTCAACCAATCCTTGTCTGTCATAAACTCTAGATTGAGAGTCAACGTTATTGAGTGTGAATTAACATCATATTATAAAGCTCAGCTATATTATATGATATCACATAGACTACATGATCTTAAGTATTTAAAGGTTAAAGGAAAAAAGAACCTCACATTGACAATTTTCACAACTTAAATATTGTTAAACCCCATACATGTATCTTCATGCATGATTTTTAAATAACGTATCTTTGATAAATTATCCTCTTTATCCAAAAAAGATTTCTCCTAATTTCACATTTTGTATTTACACTTTTCTTAAAGTTTTAAAAAGCAGATAAAATAGTCAAGGGCACAGATATGACGACCCAAGGCAATTTTCTTCCTAAATCTGACTACTGCAAGGTTTTCAACTAAACTTATTTTCATTATTTAGTTGACTTCATTAGTATAAACTGATAGAGAATAGTGACAGAGATAACCAAAAATTTAATGTGATAATGAGAATCTACTTAATCAAAATTACCTGTCAACCTAAATCATCCAATATAATTGTCTTCATCTAAGACAAACTTAACCTAAGAATCACATTTTAAAAAATGAATCATACATAAGTAAGTCCTACGGAAAAACCAAAACTTAATTTAGGATGGAGGAGAGAGAGATACGCAGGAGATATATCAATATTTAAGACTTTTTCCCAAATACTTACGGCTTCTTATCTCCATTACTAGGAAGGAACGCTTTGCCTAGATTTTTTTTGGCTTCTTCCATCATATGCCGTCTCCTCACTTGATTCAGGTTTACGTAGCCTTCACCTTCAAAAATCCTTACAAAATGGGGATCAAAATAACCTGCCTGGAGACTTGACATCTCTTTGGATCCCCCAGGGAGCATCTGTCTATTTTTGCTTGCAGCTTCATTAAATGGTCCTTTAAAAATAAATTAGGAATATCACAATTTTGAGCTCACTAGTAATTAAAGGACATGAAAAATGACTTTGAAAAGTTTCAAAATGTGATTTGGACCAGTGAGTTTTGAGCTCTTAAACACTATTTCAAAACATTTACTGAAAGGTCTGTGTCAAATAAGAACTATAAGAACTAAGAGGCTTCCATTAAAACATTTTAATAATTAGATTGAGGTCCTGTTAAACTCTGAATCTGAGAGCTGGAAGAGACCTTACAGGTCACTGAATCCAATGCTTCCCCATCTATATACTACGGAACACTGTGTAAGAATATGCTAGGAAACTATTTGTGTCAGATGTCAATAAGCGTTGTGTGTGTGTGTGTGTGTGTGTGTGTGTGTGTGTGTGTGTGTGTTTGAGGCAATGGCTTCCCAGAAAACTTGACACTTGCATCATGTCTTAAATGACAAGTAGAAACTGGTAGTTACACTTCAAGAAGAATATGTAAGACAGAGGAAATGTAAATATGTGTTGTGTGTGTGTGTGTGTGTGTGTGTGTGTGTGTGTGTGTGTGTCAGTGTGTATTTTTAGGTTGGAGGGGAAGGGTATTTCATACTCAAACTGAAACAATTTCCCTCCTGGGTATATACTCTAGACACATGAGTGCCTATATCCACTAAAAGACGTAAACAAGAATGTTCACAGCAGCTTTATTCATAACAATCAAAAACCACAAACTGGGCTTCCCTGGTGGCGCAGTGGTTGAGAGTCCGCCTGCCGATGCAGGGGACACGGGTTCGTGCCCCGGCCTGGGAGGATCCCACATGCCGCGGAGCGGCTGGGCCCGTGAGCCATGGCTGCTGGGCCTGCGCGTCCGGAGCCTGTGCCCCGCGACGGGAGAGGCCACAACAGTGAGAGGCCTGCGTACCGCAAAAAAAAAAAAACCCACAAACAACTCAAATGTCCATCAACAGGCGAACAGATAAATAAATTGTGGTATACAGTGAAGTACTAGTAGCCCAATAATTTTTAAAAGGCTGATTTTATGAATATTTAAAACTTCTTTTGTAATTTGCATCTAGGAGAACTCAACTTGTAAAGTCCTTCCATAATGTGAAAGAATTTTTTGAAGTGCAAATAACCCTTAATTCAATTGGTTATCTAAATGTGAAGTTGTATCAGTGATTTTTCTTTAACTTAGGTTTTTCAAATGATAATGTATTCACATGGTTCCAAATTCAATAGTATAAATATTTTTACAATAAATTTTCCTTCCACATTCCGTCACCCACTTCCTTTCCCACAGGCACCCATGATAGTAATTTTGTTTTCCAGAGAATGTTTAGGCATGTTCCAGTAAATATTTTCATATTTATCCTTTTCCGTTTTCAATGTTTAGCATACCACATACATTATTAAATAAAAAGGCAAGGTACAGAATAGTGTATCTTGGAGATGTTTCATATCAGTGTATTCTTTCTTATTGTTTTATTTATGACTCTTCTAAAAATCCCTCAGCTATTCATTTAGCATTTCATTTTTCAAGAAAGTGATCATGGATGGCCTTTTCAGATGCAAATGTTAATGCTGTCTACATAGCAGAGTGTCCCATCTAAGGGAACAAAAAAAGCTAAAAACAAAATATTCTGGGAGAAAACTGCCATGCACCTTGGAAAGAAATAAAATTACCTATGAGGAGAATATATGAAGGTAGGGTAGCCCAATAAAATGAGCTTCCTGCTCTTATAAAATTAAGACCATAACATATAGACCATTAAAAAATATCATTTAACAAACGTTAAAGCCAAAATTTTATACAGAAAACATCACTCTTAGGCTGTAAAGGAAACCGAATACACTTACGATTAAATTGTGACACATATTTATCACCAACAGTAACATATTCCATCTCACTGAAGAGCCCAATCCTCTCCATGTCTGTTTTCCCTCCTTCCACAGGCATGGTTGCTTCTTGTGGTGGTGTGCTCTATACAGGTAACTTCAATGGGTCGCTGAGGGCTACTTCTTCTATAGCAAAATCCTACTCTACACTGAAAAATACAGGGGAAAAGTTTAGGGAAAAGGTGATTACTAAATTTCAGTCCAAATTACTTGCAGTCTCAAAACAACAGTCTCAAACCATGTGGGGAAAGAATCTACTTTGTGGGGCTGAGGGGGAATAATGGGGATTCAAAATTATCACCACAAACCCTCCCCTTGACTGTCCAGGTGAAGTATCCACAAATTACAAAGAAATGTGTATCTGTTGCACTGCCATTCACCTGTCGTAGATAATAAAATTATTACTGTACAGTGTGGTATAAATACTGTGTAAACAACATCCTTCTTTTGAGAAGTTCAAAGATCTTAATTAAGGCAGTCATTTTCAGTTTAAATCATTTTATGTAAACATACTGCATTGTCCCTTGTATTAAAAATTATAACTTACTTTTTCAGAATGCACCACACATATAGGTATTACCCTATAGTTCTTGAATTCTTTCAAGTTTAAATGTATATAAGAAATGTGCCACCTGGTGAAATTAGTTCACAAAGGGGTTGGGAAGAGAGGACAACTGTCTAGGCAAGATAAAAACAAAGAACAGCAAAACAAAAATCCATAATGAATTCAGATACTACAACTATACGTTTTCTTTTGAAATATCACTCTAAATATGCAACTACTTATTTGGATTTTTTTTTAATTAGACATATTCTAAAAAGTAGGACCAAAGAGCTAAGAATACTGGCTTCCATTTCACTGTAATATTTTTGAAGCACCAACTAGATCTAGGCACTGGACGTACATTAGTGAACAAAACAAACATTGGCTTATGCTTCCCAGCTTTTAATCCAAGGTAAGAAACTTTTGCCTTGAATTTAGAGCAAGCTGTTTCAGTGACACTAAACAGGATTGCCTATTTGAAACTGTGGCTCATCCTTCCCTCCCCCACATCCCACCTCTTCCTCTGATCAGGTATGCTTTAAAACTAAAAGTCAGTTAGCTGGAGTGTGCTGATTCGATTTGTTTCATATTTCAAAGCTCCATCTTCACTGCCCAACCTCAAAGGCTTCTTGTGCTGCTACAGGGGACTCAAATCCTTTAAATGGCTCACACGGCCACTATCACCCTCATTTGTCACCAGTGGAAGCCCCCCTCCCTGGCACCCAGGCTCTAATTGTCTTCTTTCAGTTCTCAAGTCCAGCTCTCTCCAACCACAGGACCCTAACACATGCTGTTTCACTTTAGGCAGGTATTTCACTGCCCTGACCCCTTTTGTTGCCCAATTAATACCGATCCTTCTGACTGTTTAGCTCATTTCTCACTTCTAACATAGCGCCATGCATTTCTCTTTCCAAGCCCTCATCATGGTTATCTAGTGGGCTATTTTACATTCACCGTGTAGGGATCCTTTAATTAACAGCTGTTTTCCCCCACTAAACTGGGGACTCCGGGAAGGCAGGAACCGTGGTGTGAGTCTGGTACTTCATTACCAGTGTTTGGCACACGACAAAGTGAGCCACAGAGGGAAGAAAGGAAAAGGAACGAAAAGGAGGGGGAGACAAGGAAAGGAGTTATTGCCTTGAATTTTTCCACTACTTAACTCTTCTTGAGCAGCATTTACAGAACCACTCATTCATTTATTTAACGTTTTGCAAACCCCTCCTCTGAGTAGGGTTCGCTGGTAGAAGTTAGGAAAACTGAGATTTTAAAAGGCATAGGTCCTGCCCGTAGGGAGCTTACACTCTAGTAAACAAGACATAATTAAATATAACACAGTGGAATAATG
>NW_020174712.1:2985617-2988976 GCF_003031525.2 Neophocaena asiaeorientalis asiaeorientalis | reverse complement strand
GGGTGGGGGTGGGGGGTGGGGAGGAGGAGGGGGTGTGAAGGAGGGACAGAAAACTGGCTGAGGTGATGAGGAAAATGATGTCCCATTAGGGAAACGGAGGTTCAGAGTATGTAGGTATCTAAAAGACAACACCTGACGCCTGCGAAGACCAAGTCACCTCTGAGAAGGGCACGAGCCAGCCCCGCAAGAGCGCTTCCCGCCCTGCACGTCGCTACGAGGCTGCTCCGCACGCTCCGCACGCTCCGCTCGCCGCAAGGTTTATTGTGGCGCGTTACCCCGGCTACGGAAGAATCCATTCCAAGAACTAACCCTACGGAAGGATACGTGGAGGGTTCGAATCCGCATCAAGAAAGACGTAAGAGTGTCTGCGGGAAACGAATGACGCAGTCAACAGAATTTACCGAAAAGGAGACTTCTGCTTCCCGCCCTATTATCCATCCGCGAGATGTGGCGTGGTGGTACGCCCCGTGACGTACGTTGCAGGGCATGTTGGGAATTATAGTCGGTCTTCCCAAGCCCCGCCCCCGATGACGCCAGTTCCGGGCCAGTGTCCTGTGCTTGGTCGACCGACGGCGCTCGTATCAGCTCCACGTACCCGCTATGGTGAGTACCCGTGCTCGTCCCCACCCCAGCGTTTCCCCTCAGACTTCACTAGCTGCTACGAGCCTTTATGGCCCTTGAAATACCTGGTTCTGCCGGGGCCCACGGTGGTAGTTGCGAACTCCGTGGTCTGGGCCGTCCTGTCATCGGCCTCTCCCGGTAGGACCGGAGGGAAATGCCCCACACAACCTTGAATCCCCGGCCCCAGCGCAGCCGCCTTCGGATACGCTCTCCCTGCACCTTCTACTTGTGCATGCATTTTGAGAACGAGGGAATTATGAGGCATTTTTGAAGGTTTCGAGGAAGGATTGGACCTGGGAAAGATATGGGTGACTTTGCAAATACTGTATTCCCTTAGCTGCTGTGATGTCACACTCCCCTGGTTTCCCTCTTAATTGCTGAAGCAGGTCCTCCAATCCGTATCTTAGATGTGGCGTTCAGTACTTTTCTTTACACCCTATGCTTTCTCCAAAATTTGTATCTCCAGCTTAGAGATGTATTCTGAGCTCCAGATCCGCATATCTATTGACTGTACCTCCACTTGGATGACTCATATGTATTTCAAACTCATCAAGTTCAAAACTGACTCACCATTGCCACCTCCCCTCGTCCCACACCTGCTCTTCCTCCAGTGATCCCCATCTTAGTTCATTGCGCTACCATCCACCCCACTGTTGTTCATGCCAAAACCCTGGAAATCATCCTTGACATCGCCCTTTTCTCAACTCCTGAACATCTGTTCACTAATCAAATGCTATGGAATCTACTTCTAAATGGCTGTCAGTCGTCACTATCTCTAACTATCCTTGTCCTCTGCACCATGAGATCTAACCATCTGCTGTGTTCTCTTAAGTGGTCTTTTAAGCAGGCCTTCACCAATCCGAGCCCCTGCCTGGAATGGGCTTGTCCACCTGCACCCCCATCTTTCCTTTGGAATTGCTCAAACTCTTACGTACTTACCCCTCAGATCTCAGTTTAAATATTATTCCTTCAGAAAGGATCTCAATTCAGAAGTGTGAGGAGATTCTAGTGCATTCTCATAAGATCTCTTATGGAACTTTCACAACAACGCTGTAAAGTTGTATATTTTTCCAGTTTTACAGAAGAGAAGACAGACATGAGTGATTAGTTACAAGGTCACACAGAAAGTAACAGTTAAATGTTGCTCTTGCCTGTCTTTATAACTCTTACCTTCAGTATTTTTCAGTGCCATTAAATATTTTTTATTCAAATAGGTGCATAGTATTTAACTGACTTATTTACTTAACAGACTTGTTATTGATAGCTATTTAGGTGGGGTTTTTTGTTTGTTTGCTTTTTGCTATGATGAATAACAGTATGATAAGTGGGTAACATTCAAGCTAAATTTGTCTGAACTCTCTTGATTATTTATTTAGGATAAATTCCAAGAAGTATAATTGGGGAAAAGGGCATGGCCTTTCAACAAGTTACAATTTATGGAAAATAAAAGCAGTCACCCTTAAAAAAATGTGACAAGGGGGCTTCCCTGGCGGTCCAGTGGTTAAGACTCCTCGCCCAATGCAGGGGGCACGGGTTCGATCCCTGGTTGGGGAAGAACCTGCATGCCGCGTGGCGCAGCTAAAAAAAAAAAAATGTGGCAAGGATTTGGAAATGAGAAAAATAATAATGGTACCTACTTTGTAACGTTCTGAGGATCAAAGTAAATATCCAATCATTTAGCATAGTACCTTTTACATTTTAAGGGCTCAGTAAATGTTAGTACTTACTCATTTATTTCAAAATAGGGTTCTTACTGTGTAGTATGGTTCTTCAGCCTGCTTGGGACATAGTTTGAGTATCTGATGAAATCTTTGAAACCCCTTCTTCCTTCCCACTCCTCTCCCCCAGCAAAATGATATATGTCTTTGTCATATGTCAACTACCTGCAATGTATGGACCCAAATTAAGAACTGCTAATAGATTCCACTTTACAAGTGCTTTTTTCCCCATTTATAAGTTGCAAGCATTTTCCTATGGCATTAAATATTCTTATAAAGCATTATTTTTCATTACTGTATAATATTCATAATTATTTAATCAGTCTCCTCTTGTTGACAGGTTAACATCTGTATACCCTAATCTTTGTATGTTTTGCAAATTTCCTTAGAAATTAAATTTCTAAATGCAGAATTACTAGGCCAAGAATGTGAATATAAGGCTTTTTTTTTTAATTTTTGGATTTTGTTTTATTTATTTTTTTATACAGCAGGTTCTTCTTAGTCATCAGTTTTATACACATCAGTGTATACACGTCAATCCCAATCGCCCAATTCATCCCACCACCATCCCCACCTCCCTGCCGCTTTCCCCCCTTGGTGTGCATTCGTTTGTTCTCTACATCTGTGTCTCAATTTCTGCCTTGCAAACCGGTTCATCTGTACCATTTTTCTCAGTTCCACATACATGCTTTAATATACAATATTTGTTTTTCTCTTTCTGACTTACTTCACTCTGTATGACAGCCTCTAGATCCATCCAACAAATGTTGATCCGTCTCAACAAATGACCCAGTTTCATTCCTTTTTATGACTGAGTAATATTTCATTGTATATATGTACCACATGTTCTTTATCCATTCGTCTGTCAATGGGCATTTAGGTTGCTTCCATCACCTGGCTATTGTAAATAGTGCTGCAATGAACATTGGGGTGCATGTGTCTTTTTGAATTATGGTTTTCTCTGGGTATATGCCCAGTAGTGGGATTGCTGGATCATATGGTAATTTTTTTTTTTTTTTT
>NW_020174712.1:2961033-2983432 GCF_003031525.2 Neophocaena asiaeorientalis asiaeorientalis | reverse complement strand
GTTTTTTACGTTTTTTTCCCTGTAATTCATTTCTAATCTCACAGCATTGTGGTCAGAAAAGATGCTTGTTATGATTTCAATTTTCTTAAATTTACTGAGGCTTGATTTGTGACCCAAGATATGATCTATCCTGGAGAATGTTCTGTGCGCACTTGAGAAGAAAGTGTAACCTGCTGTTTTTGGATGGAATGTCCTATAAATATCAATTAAAGCTATCTGGTCTATTGTGTCATTTAAAGCTTCTGTTTACTTATTTAGTTTCATTGTGGATGATCTGTCTATTGTGTAAGGGAGGTGTTAAAGTCCCCCACTATTTTTGTGTTGCTGTCGATTTCCTGTTTTATAGCTGTTAGCATTTGCCTTATGTATTGAGGTGCTCCTATGTTGGGTGCATATATATTTATAATTGTTATATCTTCTTCTTGGATTGATCCCTTGATCATTATGTAGTGTTCTTCCTTGTCTCTTGTAACATTCTTTATTTTAAAGTCTATTTTATCTGATATGAGTATTGTTACTCCAGCTTTCTTTTGATTTCCATTTGCATGGAATATCTTTTTCCATCCCCTCACTTTCAGTCTGTATGTGTCCCTAGGTCTGAAGTCGGTCTGTTGTAGACAGCATATATATGGGTCTTGTTTTTGTATCCATTCAGCCAGCTTGTGTCTTTTGGTTGGAGCATTTAATCCATTCACATTTAAGGTAATTATCGATATGTGTTTTCCTATGACCATTTTCTTAATTGTTTTGGGTTTGTTTTTGTCTCTTGTGTTTCCTACTTAGAGACGTTCTTTCACATTTGTTCTGGAGCTGGTTTGGTGATGCTGAATTCTCTTAGCTTTTGTTTGTCTGTAAAGGTTTTGATTTCTCCATCGAATCTGAATGAGATCCTTGCCGGATAGAGTAATCTTGGTTAGTTTCTTCCCTTTCATCACTTTAAGTATATCATGCCACTCCCTTCCGGCTTGTAGAGTTTCTGCTGAGAAATCAGCTGTTAACCTTACGGGAGTTCCCTTGTATGTTATTTGTCGTTTTTCCCTTGCTGCTTTCAATAATTTTTCTTTGTCTTTAATTTTTGCCAATTTGATTCTTGTGTGTCTTAGTGTGGTTCTCCTTGGGTTTATCCTATATGGGACTCTCTGCACTTCCTGGACTTGGGTGGCTATTTCCTTTCCCATGTTAGCGAAGTTTTCAACTATAATCTCTTCGAATATTTTCTCAGGTCCTTTCTCTCTCTCTTCTCCTTCTGGGACTCCTATAATGCAAATGTTGTTGCATTTAATGTTGTCCCAGAGGTCTCTTAGGCTGTCTTCATTTCTTTTCCTTCTTTTTTCTTTATTCTGTTCTGCAGCAGTGAATTCCACCATTCTGTCCTCCAGGTCACTTATCCATTCTTCTGCCTCAATTATTCTGCTGTTGATTCCTTTTAGTGTAGTTTTCATTTCAGTTATTGTATAATTAAAGCTATCTGGTCTATTGTGTCATTTAAAGCTTCTGTTTACTTATTTAGTTTCATTGTGGATGATCTGTCTATTGTGTAAGGTCTTTCTGTGAATGTGGTTTTTGTTCCACAGGCTGCAGGACTGTAGTTCTTCTTGCTTCTGCTCGTGAATATAAGGCTTTTGATTTTTATTGCCATATCACCCTATGAAGAATTCTAAGAGTTTATACTCCCACTGTCAGTGATATAGTAGTTTCCTCTCATTGTCTTGACCATCAATTCTTATCATAATAGGGTCAGTGTTTTTGTCCCATTCTTAAACTAGTTATTTTCCATTGATCTTTTCATGTCATTGTTAAACCCTATATTTATTAAAACTGTAATTTAGAAATACTTTCTTAGAGCTGTGGTCCTCAACCTTTTCCCATTAGACTCATTCACATGGAGGACGTTTTAAATATCCTTGTGCCTAGACCCTCCCCAGACCAATTAATCAGAATCTCGGGGGGTGTAGCCCAGGAATCAGTATTTTAAACTTCTCAGGTGATTTCAATGTGGAACAAAGGTTGAGAACCTCTAATTTAGAATTTAGGGTGTTTTGTTTTTCTCCATAAAACAAGGAATTAACTCATGAAATAGCTTGAAAAATCAAGGTTAATTAATGCCTAAACCTAAATTCAGTTTGATTCTAATTTATATGAGGATGAGTTTTTGTTTTACAATGAAATTTTGGTTTCATTTGTCTTAGGTTATTTCAGAGACTGTGGATATACTCTTCAGAATGAGAGGCGGCCTTGATCTAGCTTTTCAGCTAGCTACTCCTAATGGTAGGTCTGCCCAAATACTCTGCTTTTTTATTATAAAATTGATTATGAAATATAGTGAGATTCTTACCATTTTGCACATGAAACTGAGAGATAGGATGAATAAACTGTCTAAGGTCATATAGTTAGTAAGTGATATAAATTGGATTTAAACTTAGACACTGTTCCCCACCACCTCTAGCCCATGGGGCTCTCTGTGCACATTAGGAAAAGGTGTCCCCTTACTTAAGAAACTTTACTGCCCTCTCAAAGAAAATTGTCACGGTAAATATAAATATCCCCCATGAGCACAATATAAAGAGGCACCCAGACTTGTACGTTGTAGACTTACAACTGTACATAACCCTGAGTCTCAAGAGCCCACCCTTTTGAATGTCATGTTGTTTAGGAATGGTAGGCAAGCTCTATGGGAGAAAAATCAGCAGTGTTTGTATAAACCAAATTCTAGGATGTCTTCCTGTTTCTGACTCAGTTGTTTCTGACAACTGAGGCAGCGAATAACAGAGGAAGAAGATGAAGAGCTGTGTTTGAGAAGTGTTTCATTTGCGATGCCACAGTAAGCCAAGTGCCAGCTCCCAACAGGCATTTGGTCATTTGAGCCTGAAACTTAGTGGGGAGTGTTCAGAACTGGAGAGAAGAGAACTTAATATCTCTCAAGGATGCTAGTTAATACCTTGATACTAAATGAAATCACTCAAGAAAAGCGTGATCAGTGGTGTCAGGAGCCACAAAGAAGTTCAGAAAGATAAGGAATAAGCAGTGTCAGAGTTCCTTGAAGGAGATACCAGCTGACGATTATTTACTGGCCCTTTGGAAAGAGGGAGTGAAAGCTGAATGTTCTTTCTGACCCATCCCTTCATATTAGACAGTTGTTCTCAATCTTGGTCCACATTTGAATCCCCACTTCCAGGCCAATTAAAGTCTCTAAGGACAGAGACTCGGGCATCAGTAAGCTTTTTAGGTGACTCTCTAATGTGCCATCAAGATAAGAATCATTTTGCAAGGACTAAAACTCACTTTTAGGCCTATCTTATCAGTATTGTTGTTCCTTAATATGTTACTTGTATGGATAAAGCCTTACATTTTACAACTTAATATAAATTGAAGGTATATTTTGCTATGAACTTATCACAAAGTATAACTAATATATTAGTCACCAGGTATAATGATGTAATTTCAAATGTAAATAAGGACTACAGATACTTTTTACCTAGTGATTAATGTATTTGAGCTTTTCTTCTGACTTGATAGTATTCCTCCTCCTGTATCAAACTCTTTGAAACACTCAATGAAGGGAATCATTAATGAGGAAATTGAGGGGAAGAAGGTGCTTAACTTAAAGACATCACAATTATTTAGGTACTTTACCTCATGGTCCTTCAGGGATAAACAGAAGGTAATCCAGGAATTATGTTTGTCTTTTGTAGTGCAGCTAAAAATCTAAAACATATCAGGATATCTTTTAATCTGACTTGTTACAAGTAATCTTTTCTCTACCACAATCTCAAGGTATTTATTTATGAAGATATCAGTGTGATAGTTAAATAAGTATTTTAATCACAAGGTTAACTAGGTTTAGGATTTAGGAGTATAAAGCTAGGACAAGTATTTAAATATTGTCTTCTTCAGATATATCTATTTTATAGTTTTGACTTTGGAATCATGAAAATGTTTTTCATATTTAAAAAATTCTGTAAAGTAAAAAGGAAATCCCTGAAAATGAAGTCAGACAAATATCAGGTTGATGACATAGCACACAGAGAAAAAAACTGTGACTTCAAGGCACAGTACTTTGTACAGTCTTAGTGGGATATAGTCCAAGGAAGAATGGAACTATAAAGAAATTTAAATTTCATTCAGTAGTTTTATTGCTATAAGTACTAAGGTATTTTGAGAGTAATTGGAATCCTTATACATTGCTGATGGGAATATAAAATGGTGCAGTTTCTTTGGAAAACAGTTTGGCAATTCCTCAAAAAGACAGTTACCGTATGACCCAGCAATTCTTCCTAGGTGATCACCTAAGAGAATTAAAAACGTATGTCCACACAATAACTTGTGCACAAATGTTCATAACAGCATTATTCGCGATAACCAAAAAGTAGAAACAACCCAAATGTGTATCAGCTTATGAATGGATGAACAAAACATGTTTTGCTCATACAATGGAGTATTATTCAGCCATAAAAAGAGTGAAGTGCTAATTCATGCTATGGATGAGTTCACAATATGGGTGAATCTTGAAAGTATTAGGCCGAGTGAAAGAAGCCAGGCACAAAAGGCCACGTAATGTGTGATTCCATTTCTATGAAGTATCCAAAATAGGCAGATCTATAGAGACCAAAAGTAGGTTAGTGATTTGCCACGGGAGAATGGGGAATGACCTCTGGTCAGGCCAGGGTTTCTTTGGGGGTGATGAAATGTTCTGGAATTAAATAGTGATGATTTTACACCTTGTCGTATACTAAAAGCAACTGAAATGTACACATGAAACAGTGAATTTTATGGTCTATGAATTTTATGTCAACTTTTTTTTAAAAAAGGCAAAAAAAATGTTTTTATAGTATTGAATATAGGGAATGGATATTTGGGGGTCAGTTTTACTGTGCTGTACTTTTGTGTGCTTGGAAGCATTCATGTTGAAAAGTTTACAATTTTTCTTATTCTATTTATGTTCTTTTAATTTAGAAATTTTTGTCAAGAAAGCACTAAAACATATGTTGAGTGACCTGTCAACCAAGCTTTCTTCAAATGCACTTGTGTTCCGAATCTGCCACAGTTCAGTGTACATATGGCCTAACAGTGACATGAACACCATTCCAGGAGAACTGACTGATAGTTCCACCTGTAAGAACATAATGCGCTTTATTCAGTGAGTATGCTTGAAGATGGCTAGAAGTGTTTTCACAACGTCATTTCGTATGGTAAACATCTCTGTGTATTAAAAATTTAGATTTGAACAGGAAGAAGATACAAAACGAAAATTCATGAGGAAGAAAGACAGAAAGTTGTCAGACATGGTAAGCAAATCACCTGTCTTCTTAGTGATAAAAATGTTCAATCCTTGAATTTGGAGTTGAGTGAGATCTTAGAAATTACTTAACCCAACTTTCTTATTTTTTTTACAGATCAGATTATTCAGGTCCAGAAAAATTAAATGTCTTGCCAGAGGTTATATCTCTGGTGTACATATCTAAACTTTTGTCCCATTATAATATATATCTTAAATGGGTTTTTTGGATGCCTTGTTTGCTCCCACAGAAATAAAACAGCTTGAGTCCGTTTACAAATTATTTTAAAACAAATAAAAAGGGGTCATTCTGAAACATGACAGTGACACATTATGCTATATGAGGTAGTAAATAATAAATGATTTACTTTTCTTCACACTGTTTTGGTTCTGTTGATTTTTGAACCAGTACTATTGAGTACCTGCCACGTGCCACAAACTTTGCCAGATATTGGAGATGAAAAATGGAGCTGCTGCTTCAAGGCAGGAAGTTGTACAAAGTTAGTATACCTTTAGTGTTTTTCCAGACTAGTAAGGAAAATAGAGTGGACGTGAGGTTGGAGATGTGGGCAGGGACCACTCAGGAGAAGCCAGACCAAAACATAGCTACGGTAATAAAGAGGAGGGAATGGATACAAGAACTATTTAGGGGATTGAATAGGTTATATCTGGAAACTAATTGGATGTGGGATGACCAGCTTCTTGCTTGGGTAAAGATGGAAGATGGGGAAGACATGAGGTCAGTTTCGGTCACATTATGTTTTAGACAGCAGTGAGGAGTCCACATGAGCTGTTAGATTTATAAATGTGGAGTGTGTACAAAAAAACTGTGGGCTGTGGATAAGGATTTGAGAATTACCAGTCGTTGGAGCTTGACATTTTGAGGGATACGGGTCAGTTCTTTTGTAGAATGTTCCTCAGTTTGGGTTTGGGTTTGTTTTAGGCTTCCTGGTGATAGATTCATGTGGTCATTGTTGGTAGGAATACCACAGAGGTAATGTGTGTCCTTCTCAGCACGTCATATGAAAGAAGCATATGCTCAGTTTGTTCTTGTATTAGTGATGTTAACTTTGATCATTTAATGTGGTATCTGCCAGTGTTCTCCACGGTGAGGGTACTATTTTTTGCCCTTAAAATTAGTAAGTATTTTGTGGGAAGATATCTTGAGTTTATATATATATCCTGTTCCTCATCAGGTTTTCACCCATCACTTCTAACATCAATTGATAATTTTTGCCAGAATCTAGCATTAATCTGATGGTTGCAAAATAGTGATTTTTCTAAGTCTGTCGTTTCCTTTTACACTTATTAGATGACATTATACTGTGAGGGGGAGATTTTCCATTTCCCTGTTTGTTTATTAACTGCATGGAAGCATGGATTCCTATTTTATGCAAAGAGTTATCTGTTACTGTTACTGTCCTTAGTTATTTTGATGCTCACATTTTCTAAGATTTGGCCAATAGAAACTTCATGCTGGCTCCAGTGTCCTCTTGACACCATATTTTTGAGTACTTGCTGCTTTCTTCCACAGGATGTTCCAGACACATCTTGTACTTGCCTTGTTCTAGCTCAGGAATCAGCCATTTCCCCAAGGAACACACACATGTATATATACATACTATACATATATAACACATACATCCATATTTATCTGTGTAAATCATATTATACCTCCAGTTCTACTTCAGCCTCACACAATTCCTGACCTTTTCCCAGTGAGAAACCTGGCTTCCAGTACTCTTAATATTTTGCTAAATTTGTTTAATATACAGAAATCATTTTCAGAATTGTTTTCCCATACCACTGTCAAAATCAAACCTACTAATAGAGTTCAATATTTTTTTATAGTTTTTTATGTCTTTAGACCACAGGTATATAGTCATAATATATGTTTAAAAGTTGCTTCAGTGTGTGGTTATTGTATCTTGTTCATTTGATTTGTTTTGTTTTGTTTTGAAATTTTTAAATGTATACAAAAGTAGAGAAAATAGTTAAATGAAGCCTGGTGAACCTAACTTTAATGTTTACCAGTACGTTATCAATCTGATTTCACCTTTACTTCCCACTCACTCTCCCCTTCTCCTCAGATTATTTTGAAGCAGGGAAGATTATTTCTTTAAGCTAAGATTTGTGCTTTTCAATAATTTACTGTAATATAGCTTATATGGTCCTTAAAAAGTCCTTTTACTTACCTTTTATATTATTGTTCGATGTTCTACAAGTTAACTTTTACTGTTTATCTTTATAGCATCAGATAGTAAATATAGATCTTATGCTGGAAATGTCAACCCCTCTGGCAGCTGTAACACCCATCATTGAAAGAGAAAGCGGAGGACACCACTATGTTAATATGACTTTACCAGTCGATGCAGTTGTACCTGTTGCTCCAGAAGAAACGTGGGGAAAGTAGGTATTTTCTAATACTACTGCCACGTTTAAATGAGGACCCTCTCCCAAAGTAATCAGAGCTCATTTTAAATTATCATATAGGCATATTCAGGGTTGTTGTTGTTTTTACTATTTACTATTAAATCATTTACTATGATTTACTCTTTATTATTAAACTAAGAGTCATCTAGTAATTAGATGTTTATTGGAGGAAGTAGAGTAATGTGCAAAACCTGTAGGGTTTTCCCTTTATCTACACAG
The DNA here is from genome assembly GCF_003031525.2 of Neophocaena asiaeorientalis asiaeorientalis. Lineage (NCBI taxonomy): Eukaryota > Metazoa > Chordata > Mammalia > Artiodactyla > Phocoenidae > Neophocaena > Neophocaena asiaeorientalis. The sequence goes on along the minus strand of NW_020174712.1, from coordinate 2,975,505 downwards.
AGGAAATTTAGTTTATTTAACATTTAACTTTGCATTTTTTAGACTTCCTTTAATAAACCTGGTCCAATCAAGGATACATTAGGAATATAGTCACTCGACACTTTCATGTATCATAAACTACTATAACTTCTGTTAATGCACTTGTATATTTTCTCCCCCTCAGAGTTCGTAAACGTCTAGTTGATGCAATTCATAATCAACTAACTGATATGGAAAAATGCATTTTGAAATACATGAAAGGAACATCTATCGTGGTCCCTGAACCACTGCACTTTTTATTACCAGGGGAAAAAAATCTTGTAACAATTTCATATCCATCAGGAATTCCAGATGATCAGCTGCAGGCCTACAGAAAGGTGAAACCAATTCATTTTTTCTTAAAAAAAAATACAGCTATCATTCGTTTTGTGTTTAATTATGTGTTTCTAATAAATGGACATTGTTTTGTGATTTAATTTTAAAGTGTGGACGCAGACTATTAGCTTTACACCTATTTAACTTCTGTTCTATAACTTTTTAAAGTATTATTAATAAAAAAATACTTTGCTAAACCATATGTAACTTAAATTTCATATGTTCAGTGTAGTTCATATGTTATTTTTCTATAATGAAATTTAGAACTGAAAAGATGCTTACATGCCTGGAGCAGCTGATGAGGGTTACTTAATATATTCCTTTTCTCTTCCGTTACTTCCAGATTTGTGAGAGACAAGATTAGAGTCTGAGAAGGGAAATTAGGATTTATGCTGTTTCTAATTAGGATTTATAGTATTACTCCATCCCCCAAGTCCGAGGGTTATTTGGGTTTTATTAGAGGCATCTTGAAGAAAACATGATCAGCATTCAAAGAAATGAGATTTCTTGGTAAAATGACTGGTTTGGGAGTACGTATTTTTGATGTGTGGCCTTGCCTGGCATCCATCAAATTATACCATGGGACTATCTTCCCAGTTTCTTCTGTTCCTGAAAAGAGATATAACAATGTAACCCTCTGTACCTCTCTGTAAGTGCCAGATGAATTGACTTGCAGAGGCAACAGTTACATACGCTAATGATCCCATTCAAACTGCTAGAATACATAGGAAATAGCAAAAGAAGATGTCAGACTTTTCAAAGTAACTATTAATGTGTTTTTAACATTCAGGAATATATTGCCTTTTAAACATATATGTGTATTTTTATTCTGATGCCGTATTGGTTGGTTTCATGCCACCAATCTCTATAATTTAATCACTACCCCTTATATTTGTTAAGTACTCTAAGCATGATTTTTAAAAAATATTTTGATATAATTATATCATTGTTAATTATAATTTACTCATTTATGAGGCTGTTTCAAAACCAGTCTTTAGCCTGGATGTATTTTAACAGAGTGTGTTATAGTGAGTAATTTTAAATAATCTCAGTTCTCTGACTCTAACGAATTATTATCATTTTCCTACATTCCCTTCCAGTTTCTATCCATATACATAGATAAACAAAAATAAATCATTTTTGGTTTTAGTTTAAATCTCACTTTCTTTGACCTTAGTGAATTAAATCATAAGTGAGTTTGATAACATTTATAACCAATATATAGTAAATTTTCTGTTTTGTATCTAGTTTGAGTTTATTTATTGACTAGGAATCTAAATCATTTAACTTTTTTTCTCTTCTTTCCTCTTGATTCTGATTTCATTTAGGAGTTACACGATCTCTTCAACCTGCCTCATGACAGACCTTATTTCAAAAGGTCTAATGCTTACCACTTTCCAGATGAACCATACAAAGATGGTTACATTAGAAATCCACATACTTATCTCAATCCACCTAACATAGAGACTGGTATGGTGAGTTTAGTAATTCTTTATGTGAGTCAATTGATCATAAGTGTCATTAGTTGTTTTTTGTCTGTACCCAGTGGAAGTTGTAAGGATCAATTCATAACGGGTATCATCGTCCCTAAAACATACTTTGCCACCCTTTTCTTTTAATGATCATTGCTTAAGATAGCAGTAATTCACAGTGGTCTAAAAAGGTTAGGAATAGATAGTGTGTAGCACATTTCTCTTACTAAAATTCCATTCCTTAATTTCTTTAAAGGCTGTCCCATTTGATTTCCATTCTGAACCTGAGAAATCATGCTAGTTAAGGGCATATTTCTACACAACTCACACTGTAGGAAAAGGCTAATAAAGCACTACATGTTTCCTGTACAGCACATACCTAGTTGTAAGGGGTAGATCTTTTCACTAAAGGTAGCTCAGAAAAGGAGTGTGGGGGAAGGGTTCCTCTAAGGATGCATGCAGGCTAATAAGAGAGGATCTCATGGGCAACCAAGAATAGGAATCGTACAGCTGGGCCTCTTAGAACAAGGCAGCGCTGTGACTGGCCTCGGTTTCAAGGCGTACTCTCACTCCTTGATGGCATTCCTCAGCTTTCTTTGGGGGTGCTTTTGATCCTAACTGGCCTGTTCCTTCCCTTTACTCTACCTTTTCTTAGCCTCGTCTTCTGTTTCCTCATTTTTTCAGCCTGACATAACTTTTCCTACTTTCCCTCAGAGCTGCTCATTGCATGCATTGTTTCATCTTCATTCCTTGCACTTACTGCCTGATTCACTCTGCACCTCTCAATTCAAATTCCTGTAAGAGAAAACTTGATTGGCCCATCTTGTCATGGCATTTATTCAATACCTGCTGAGCCTCCAGGTGCTTTGTAAGGAAATCTTAAGAATTAAAGATGAGTACGTGATACAACGTTGACCCTAGGGCAGTTAGGGGCCCGCTTCCGGTTCTGGCCATCAGCATGCACTTGGGACAGCAGCTTCACCTGCGAGAGCTACGGGCAGACCAGCTTCGCATAGAACAGCTCTGGCTGGGCACTCACCGTTACATGCATACAAATGAGACTTTAGTCAACATTTCAGTGACATTGAATGATTTCACTTATTTTGCTTATATGGGAGGAAATCTTGAGAGACCTGTTCCTGATTGAAAATCTTGTTCTGTCACAGTCATAGAATCATAGAATAGGAAATACAAAACTTAGAGTCTCTAACAAGCAACATAACTCTTGATAGTTTCCCCGTAGATTATGACATAAATGTTTTCTCTCTCAGATTATATTTGGAACTCTTCTAGGGTAAGTATTATATCATATATTCATTTTTCATTCCTAATAGTTCTTTACTAAGCGCCGGGACACTCAGAAGGTACTGAATAAATACTGATTGTTTTTTGACAATGAAATGGGTTGGTTATCTGTATTGCAAAAATGCAAGAAGCATTTATATATTTCTTAATATTTATTATATGATACTTAATGTGTGCATGTAACATACATGTAAGTTATAAAGCACAGTAAAGAAATCAATATTGGAGAGCTCCCTGCCCCATTTAAGAACTAGGACGTGGCCAGTCTGACTGTGTTCTCCTTCCTATCCACTCCTCTGCCTCCCCGACACCCAGGAGGAACTATTATACTGAGTTTTGGGTTTATCATTCACTTCACTTTCTTTTAATAGTTTCACCATATATGTATATATTCTCTCAACAATGTTGCTTTTAGTCTTGCTTGATTTTGAGTTTTACCAAAATGGTGTCATTCTGTGTATAGTCTTCTGCAACTTGCTTTTTCACTCAATATCATGTAGCTAAGATTTATCCATGGTATTGTGTATAACTGTAGTTCAGTTCTCTTTATTGCTGAATAATATACCTTGGTATCATTTTTTTTCCCAGGTTGTTTTGCTATTTAGACAACCCTGCTATGAACGTTACTGTACATGTCTCTTGTTACATATATGCAACAATGTCAACAATTTGCTATATTTGCTTCATTTCTCCTTTTTTCCCCTTGAGCCATTTCAAAGAAAATTACAGGCATCATGCTATTTACTCCTAAATACTTCCAACGCAAATCTCCAAACAATATTAGATTTGCATTCATGATAGTTTGGTTATGATTATTATTTTTTATTCTCTGCTGGATTTAGTTTGCTAATATTTTATTAAGATTGTTGCATCTGTGTTCATGAATGATATTGTCTTATAATTTTCTTTTCTCATACTGTTCTTACTTTACTTTTGTATCAGTAGTATACTGGCTCATTGAAAGAGTTGGGGAGTATTTCCTCTTTTTAAAAAAATTTTTTATAAGGAACTAAATAAAGTAAGTCTAGCTCCGAGAATAGTAAAATGACTCGGTATGTGTATGTGTAATATAATATATACATCTATCTTAAGTTAATATTTTACTATGTTTCTTCTTTTTATATAGATTTCTGTGGTCCAGGGCATATATGGTTACCATCATTATATGCAGGATCGGATCGATGACAATGGCTGGGGCTGTGCTTATCGGTCTCTGCAGACTATCTGCTCTTGGTTCAGACACCAGGGATACACAGAGAGATCCATTCCAACACATAGAGAAATTCAGCAGGTACAGAACATGCCATTTTGAATTGTAATCAGTTGGATGTTTCATTAACCCTTAATATACCATTAATAATTATTCCTACCTCATGGTGCAGACTTATTTCTGTTTTGAAGAAAAAAAGTATAAATACTGGTAATCAGGGAAAATGCCCTAAACGTAATTTTTAATAGCTGTCTTGTGTATGGATCTTTTTGTATTTTTAAATACACAAAGGCTCTAGTTGATGCTGGGGACAAACCAGCAACATTTGTCGGATCACGGCAGTGGATTGGATCTATCGAGGTGCAGCTGGTACTGAACCATTTGATTGGTATAACTTCAAAAATACTTTTTGTCAGGTAAGGACACTTTAAGAAATCTGAGAAATCATTTCAAAGAGAATTTGTCATTTTTATTAAAAGAAAAAGCACATTTTCCCCCACATTTGTTGTCACTCTTTTCTCTTCCTCCACATTGCCTCCTTGCTTTATAAATCTCATTTTTCTAGCCCTAAATTTTTTTTGTTATATTTTAGAAGATGTTTGAGTTTATGAGTGAACTTTGTGGTATCTGCTTATATGCTCTAGGCCTAATCTTCGTCTGGAAGAGGAAAACTTGCAAATATATCAGTTTTGAGTAGAGTTACAGAAAGTCTAGTTTTTTTGTTTTGTTTTTCTTTAGTTTTTTATTTTATTTTTTGGCTGTGTTGGGTCTTCATTGCTGTGCTTGGGCTTTCTCTAGTTGTGGTAAGCAGGGGCTACTCTTCATTGCAGTGCGTGGGCTTCTCATTGCGGTGGCTTCTCTTGTTGTGGAGCACGGGCTCTAGGCGCACGGGCTTCAGTAGTTGCAGCACATGGGCTCAGTAGTTGCGGTTCGTGGGCTCTAGGGAGCGCAGGCTCAGTAGTTGTGGCACAGAGGCTTAGTTGCTCCATGGCATGTAGGATCTTCCCAGACTAGGGATCGAACCCATGTCCCGTGCATTCACAGGCAGATTCTTAACCACTGCACCACCAGGGAAGTCCCCAGAAGGTCTAGTTTTTTAATGCTTAAGGCAGAGATGTCTTGAAAGGAAAAAATCAAATGTTGATCTATGACTGACCTTTTTGTTTATCTCCTACTCTTTTTCTTCCTAAGATTTTAATAAATTAATAATGTATCGAAATAATACATTCATTTTATCTTTTCCAATATATTTTAATCACAATTCTAGTATTAAAATATGAGCAAATATTAATATAAGATTGATATCTATGACCATCACTAGCTTACTCCTTATTTATGAGCTTATGTTTCCAATACATCTTCTATTACAACAACCTTGCTAACTATAGTGTTATTATTTTTATTGTCCAAGTACTTTAATACCTCTGATTTCACAATTGCAGTTTGGATTGGCTGTGGAAATCAGTGCTAACAAATAAGTGATAGATTAAGTAGTGAAGTGTATGGTGATTAAAAAGTGAGTTTTGGCACAGCAAAACATTATTCATATATTCCCAACTATCTTAGAAATAGTTCATCTGATAGAAAATGGTTTCTTTCTAGCCAAGGTTCTGAAATAGCCTCTCAGGGACGGGAACTGGTTAATCATTTCCAGAGTGAAGGAACGCCAGTAATGATCGGTAAGGTGTTTGGATATCTCGGGTTCTTTTGGTAGAGTGGAGAGTATGTGAAACTTATGGTTAATAAAAATATGTAATGGCATATAAAATCAGTCATTTTTAAACATATTAAAATTAGCTTTTACATCATACATACTTCCTCTGGATATTATTTTAAAATTTCCAAGGCCAGGAGGAAAGTTACAAAAAAGATAATAACCAGAAGTAGTAAAGGCTAAGAAGAGAAATGATAACTGTGTTCAAATACTTGAAGAGTTGAGAGCAGAATGGAAAAGAGGCAGTGGTCACTGAACTGAGCATTGTAAGTCATGGCTAGCACTAACTTGGCTGGCTGTGTGACATTATGCAAATTGCTTAACCTCTCGGGCTTTATTTGTAAAATAAGAGGATTGGATTAGCTAATCTAAAGATTCACGATTCTGTGAGAAATAAGACTTGTCCTGTGATGACAGAAGGCAAGGTAAGACTGGTGTGTAAGAAATGCGGGTAGGCAGATTTCAGCAAAATACAGAAAATATTGAAAGAGTAGCTGGGCAGCACCATTGGAGGTACTCAGAGCAGCGGCAGCATTGCCCAGCTGGTGAGAGGGGTACCAACAGCAGTGATTGTTACTCCGTTGGGTGGAGTTTAGACCCTCTGTGGCCCTTTTTAAATCCAGTCTAGGTAATTCCATGGATATTGCAGTGAAATATAAACCTAATATGATTATAGATACAATTGTTTCTTTTCTGTCTTAAAGATGTAATTTTATCTTTTCAGAGTATATTTGACATTGTGTCATTTACAGTGTACGCCAGTTGATTTTAATGCTGTTAGATCAATTAATAGGCAAAATAATCTTTTTAAATTGAAATTGAATGGGAAGTTGAGATTAATATATGCCCTCTCATTTCATATTTCCTCTTCAATAGGGGGAGGAGTTTTGGCCCACACAATACTAGGAGTTGCATGGAATGAGATTACAGGACAGATAAAATTTCTGATTTTAGATCCGCATTATACAGGCGCTGAAGATCTACAAGTTATTTTAGAAAAGGTAAGTGTCTGTTTAACACAAATTTAGATACAAGGCAAAGAACCCAGAACCAAAGGATAGAAAACTGGCAGCTAACAGAAAGATGGATTATGAACTGAGGGCAGGGGTCCTCACTGTAAGGAGGGATTCTAAGGCTGTGATGAGTAACTGTCTCTCTAGATACAGAGGACAAGGGGGAACTAAAGTAAATTGTGAAAGACAAAATTTAGCTTAGATTTATCAAGACTTTCTCAGTTATTAAACTTAATAGAATGCGAAACTCATAAATATATTCCTCTGGAGACTTACAGCTTTGCATAAATATAAATATAGTGAGATATATCAATGCCTTGAAATACAGTGGCGTATATAACCTTTATAATTTTAGAATTAACCAGAAATTAGTTAAGCAGTATGCTGGACATTATGGAGGCTTGACTGCCTTTAATTTATTTACATATAACTTCATCTCATTCTGTGAAGGAATTATATTTGAAACAGATTTAAGAGTATTTGTTGATGCTTAAACTACCAGCTAAAGAAGGTATAAATTTAAGTTAATATATGGGCAACTAATTCAGACTTAGTACTGAGTTTTCATGAGAAATTAGTACTAAATTTTCATGAAACTCAGTACTAAATCTTTAGGAGGGAAGTGTTATAAGACATAATTAACCTGAGTTTTAAATAAGTTTTATATTCTTTGCCAAATATATTAAAATTACAAAGAATGCATACAGCCTTTCCAGCTATAAGCCAATGAATATATCCTATCCACTACCACTACCCTTCATTTTTGTCATGTTGTCACTTAAGTCAATATCATTAGTACCCATAAAAAGGTTTCTCTGCTCTTTTTTTTTTTTGGCTGCGTTGGGTCTTGGAGCTCACAAGGCTGCTCCTGCAGAGGCATCACTTACAGACAGTGAAAGGAAAGCAGGGCATGTTCCAGGAGCTGTGGCAGTTTTAACATGATTAGAGTTGGTGAAGCGGTGTGGCTGATAGCTGGAGGGACAGGCAGGAGGTGAATCGGGGATGGGTGCCGGGAGCCAGGCAGAGGAGCCAGGCATTCAGATTTTATCTTAAAGGCAGTGAGACGCCTTAGGACTTTAATGAGAGGCATAATACAGATAAGAAAATTACTTCTTTTTGGCTGGCTTGACGGACTTTGGACTAAATGGAATTAACTAGGTAGGGTTTTCTGATGCGATTAGATAGAGTAAGGCATTGTCCCTGCTTGCCTTCTCTGAGAACTGCACTCTGCTTTGCTAGGTGTTTTTTTTTTTTTAAAGCATTAACTTGAGATGTCTGTTTTATGTGATTAGCAATAATCTTTTTATTTTTAAATTATTTTATTTTTGGCTGCCTTGGGTCTTCATTGTTGCACGCAGGCTTTCTGTATTTGCAGCGAGCGGGGGCTACTCTTCATTGCGGTGGGCGGGCTTCTCATTGCAGTGGCTTCTCTTGTTGCGGAGCATGGGCTCTAGGCACACGGGCTTCAGTAGTTGTGGCACGTGGGCTCAGTAGTTGTGGCGCACGGGCTTAGTTGTTCCGTGGCATGTGGGATCTTCCCGGACCAGGGCTCGAACCTGTGTCCCCTGCCTTGGCAGGCGGATTCTTAATCACTGCACCACCAGGGAAGCCCTCCTTTGCTAGTTATATTTCTGTAGAACTTTATAATAGCAAAAACCCTTTGCTCTCTTCACACATGCAAGAAACCTTGAGGCCAAGGCCGGGCCATCAGTAGAAGTGCTGTTGACTCTCACGTGACTCAAGAATCTAAGGCACTGTCTTATTAGTCCATCCCGGCTACTCTAACAATACCATAGACTGGGTGGCTTATAACAACAAATTTATTTCTCACAGTTCCGGAGGCTGGGGAATCCAGGATCAAAGTGCTGGCCAATTTGGTGGGTGGTGAGGCCCACTTTCTAGTTCAAAGATGGTAGTTTTTTTCACTGTCCTCACATGGTGGAAGGGATGAGGGAGCTCTCTGGGCCCTCTTTTAATGAGGGCACTAATCCCATTCGTGAGGGCTCTACCCTCATAACCCAGTCACCTCCAAATACCATCACATTGGGGATTAGGGTTCAACATATGAATCTTGGACACATTCAGTCTATGGCAGGGGCCAGAGGGCCATTTGCACCTCTGCCTGACCTCTGTTTACCCACTTGGGGAGCTTTCCTGTTTGAAGTTCCCAAGCCAGTCACCTCAAAGGAAAGAAGTCTGGCTCCCCTACTGACTCCCCCAGTTTCTGGTTTGGGTACCCTCTCTACCCACCTCTCTGGGAAACAATTTAAGTCTGGTTACCTGGAGATGGCCCACATGTGTGAAAAGACCACAGAAAGATTAAAACAGAGAAAGTATAAGCCTTGTTTCTATTTATTATTAAGAAAACAGATTTTAGGACATGAAATTCATTAGAGAAAGTTTTGCTGAAAAATATGAGATGATAAAAAAAAGTTTGTTTATGTAAAGAAACAGTTCTCAACCATAATAAACCAAACTTAATGGTGGTTACCTGTGGAGGGGGGGGCAGGACTGATGGAGGATTTTTTTTAATTTTTACTTTTCACCTCATTTGAACTTTATATATATCTTTATTTCTGCAATCAGAAGAATAAAAATGAAAAACCTAGTGCTTCCCTGGTGGCACAGCAGTTAAGAATCTACCTGCCAATGCAGGGGACACGGGTTCGAGCCCTGGTCAGGGAGGATCCCACATGCCATGGAGCAACTAAGCCCGTGTACCACAACTACCGAGCCCATGCTCTAGAGCCCACGAGCCACAACTACTGAAGCCCGCGTGCCTAGAGCCCGTGCTCCACCAACAAGAGAAGCCACCACAATGAGAAGCCCGCTCACCACAACGAAGAGTAGCCCCTGCTCACCACAACTAGAGAAAGCCCATGTGCAGCAACGAAGACCCAATGCAGCCAAAAATAAAACAAATTTATTAAAAAAAGAAAAAAAAAAAGAAAAACCTAAAGAGCATGTCTACTCAACCCTCCCACCTCCACGCTGAAAAACAGACTAACACACCATCTTCTCCTGTAGGAACTATGACCTTTGACTTCAGGTTGCTGCAAGAATGCCCAGCAGCTTCCCAGTTAGGTAGGGTAAGGGGTAAAACTACTATCTGTCACTCACATGGTGGCATTTTGAATCCTCACTAGTCTCCTCACAGGTATTTGCAAACAAAGCATTTCATTTCAGAATGATGTAACACAGATAAGTCGTGAGCTGGGTCTTTAAGAAAATATTGATAAATCAATGGCCTTAGAAGAAATTTGATAAACTTCTATATTCACAATGAGATTTTGTTTGAAAGCAATTTTCTCTGCTGGGGAAAAGGATTAATACTGACATAAAATTGGAAAGTGGCATGATTACAGCCTGAGAAAAACGAAGGGCATAGAATGCAACTCCAAGGGCAATCTCAGATTTCTCACTGCCACGTATCACTGCTGAGATGCCACTGCTGGGAAATCGGGATCAAGGCAGTGGCCAATTTGGTGGCTCCCCACTTTCTAGTTCAGTCTTTTTCACTGTCTGTAGTCTTGTTATGGACAGATGCCAGTTAAACTATCACATGCCATCGACTGCCAGAATTATAAAACTATGCATCTTGAAATCAATAAAATGTGGTACTGAGTAACAGTACCATAATGAAGCTTTTCATTTTTAATGATTCCTATGATTAAATATCATAGAATTCTGTCTGAAATGGAACCAGATAAGCTACTTTTCTATGCTTTACAGGAACTCAAATATTTGAATTATATAGGTATTTAGAGCCTTATTCCAAGACCCTGCTGACAGAGCAGGATTGTAAAATGTTACAGTTTCAATCACGTAGCCCTATAACTTTGTAAAAGGTTTTCCTTTCCCTTCTCCCAAATCTAGGGCTGGTGTGGATGGAAGGGTCCAGACTTTTGGAACAGCAATGCTTACTATAACTTATGTCTTCCTCAGCGACCAAATACTATTTAAAATATCTTGGACTCAAAGACTGTAGTAAAGTTGTACTTTATAAATTTGTTGATAAAGAATAAATTTAATTTCAAATTGAATCCTGGGTGTAGTTTGATGGTTTCTATGATTTTTTTGTAAAGGTTGTAAATATTACACAAAGAAAAGAATTTATTCTTTAGACACTCCTTTAATAAATTAAAAGACAAAGCATGCACAACCAGAATGTTACAGGCATATAAATACATGTATTCTTGAATGTTATCTTCACTTAGAAGAACGTTTTCCTCCTTCTTAGAAGGTGTTTAGACACACTTGATGAGCCAAAAGCCATAGCTTGTAGCTGAGCAGTAGATCTGCATGAAGTGAAGACCTTCTCCACACCTCTTCATAACCAATACGACATCTGTTGTTAAAAAACATATTAACATTAAAAACTTTTTTTAAAAAGGTTTCCTTCCCAATCTTCCACCATGCAGGACAATTTTTGGTCTCTAGAATCTGGTAGTAGTTACTACAACCAGTATTAAAATGTCTTAATGAGAATGAAAAGTTATACTAGAAATAAGACTGCCAATATTTAAATGAAACAATAAATTCTGTGCTAAATAAGAGATCCTTGAGGGAGGAAGAAAGAAGAAACTATGAATTCCTTACCAACACTTCCTTTTCCCATTTGTATCTTCTTTACTTCCAAAACTTCGTTTCTGTCTGAGCACTGGAACACAATGATCTTTATTGGATTGTTCACTTGGTTTTATTGTCTGCATACATTTAATTGTTGTAAGAAACTTGCCACATTCTGGAAATCCACATGACCAAGCAAGATCTTCAGCTGTTTGCCCATTCTTATTACATAAACTGAATTTGAGACAAAAAATTAGTTAAGTAAAAGTTGACAATTGTTTAGCCTTTTTTAATATCTTCCTAACAAAGGCGCTTTGGGCTTATACAAATGTTGGTTGCAGAATAGAAGAGGTAAAGGAAGCATAGAGGAATTCCATTTTTGCTCACTATTTATCCTCAATGGCTAGCACAGAGTACAGCACAGAGTGGGCATTTTATTTTTGCACGAATGAAAGAGTATTCTTTGTTCACTACAATGAGTTAAGTATGCAAAGGAAGCCAGTGAGAACTTCTATAGAATGGCTTTTCTAAACCAAAACTAAGATGTAACACTGCCATAACAGATGAATAGAACTGTATCTCTGATTGCTTAGGATCCATTTTTTATTTATTCAAATTGAATACATAGTATTAGATGTCATTAACAGCCTAAGTTAACATTTAAACATTAACATTATCAACAGCAAGCATCATGTAATTAAGCTGTAGGAGTCTGATTAGTTTAATCCAAGAAAATATACAATTTGAAGCCACTGATTTCATACTTACTCAATTTGGGCATCACTGGCTACAAGCAGGCTGAGGCATTCCATGCTTCCAACTTTTGCTGCTTTGTGTAGTGGAGCTTCTCCAAAAACATCCTTACAGACAAAACAGCACATTTTAGTCTCTCCCCGAAACACTCTAGTGGAAGTTGGTGGGTGAAGTCTATTGTTTGAGGAAGCTATTTGAGGAAGCGGGGTTAGAAATGCATTGTACTGGACCGAATTTTTTAATTCTTTTTTTAAAATAAAATTCACTTGGTGCCCTATTAAATACAAAGTTGTCATTAATAAAAAAATGTGCAGCCACAGCTACAAATATACATTGTTTTAAGTGAATAAAAGCAAAATACAATCCTACAGAAGTAAAAAAATTACAATTTAAAATTCACCATACTTTAATATTCAATGAAGATGCAAACTACCCTAAGAAAGTTCTGTAAGGAATTGTACTGGTTGTGAGCATGCCTCACAAGTATTGCTATCCTGAGACTTTTAATTTGGTGGAGCAATTGTTCCTTTGGAAATGAACTGTAGACCTTGGAAATGCTGTCCCATGTGGTAGCCAGCAACCATATATCCAGCTGATGAGCACCTGAAATGTGGCTAGTCTGTCTGAATTGAAATGTGCTGTAAATGTAAAATACACAGCAGATGGAGAAGACACATGAAAAGAAAATGTAAAATATCAGTAATGTTTTATATTGATTACATATGAAATGATAATATTTTGGATTAATTGGGTTAGGTTACTAAAATTTTCATGTTTCGTTTTACTTCATTAATGTGGCTACTAGAAAATCTTAACATACGTGTCTCACATTATATTTCTATTGGACATCGCTGCGACAGTCATGTTTCTAATAATTGAAACGACTGAATATCTCGGCGTCTAAGAAGTGTTTGTGTGGATTTGGGGTGGAGGGGGAGGGTTGCACACGGCAACAATCAGTTACCTAGTTACCTGTTGGTTGAGGTCAGCGCCGGTCTGCAGCTGCCAGAGAAGAAAGCAAGCAAGGCCGCCACCTGCGGCCAAGTGGACAGGCGACTGCTCGCAGGGATCCGGGGGTGCGTTGACGGAGGCCCCGGTCTCCAGCAGATGCCTCAGACTATCCACCTAAGAGAAAAGAACAGCTCCAGCACCGCCCTCGCCTTTGTCAAGGCTCATGCCCTCCCTGGATTGAACATCTTCCTCCACTCCAAAAACCTTCCAACTCTGAAGAGGCTTGACTTGGCAACGCCAAGTGGTCAGTAAGCCATCACCCTAGCTAGCCCTCCCTAGAAGACTTAAGCCTGCAGGGCAAAAGCAGCCTGAGTCTCACCTCGGGGTTGCAATCGAGCAACAGCATCTCCCACCTAAAGTAGAGGACTGGAGTGCTTGGGAGAGCAGAGCGGTGAGGCGCTCGCTGCAGACAAACAGGTAAGAGCACAAGCCGCCCAAGAGCAGGAGAATTTAAAGATCCCCAGGGCCAACGGGCCGGCCCCTCCCCGCCGCGCCACAGCTCTGGCTGCGCCCCAGCAGCCCAACCTTGGGCTGCCGGCGTTTCTCCGCCCAGCTGCAGCTGCACGTACACAAACACTGACACGTGCAACCGGGAACCCAGAAAGGCTGGCGGGGAGAAAGGAGGAGGAGGCTGCGCGGGTCTGCCAGCTGATTGGCCCAGCGTGAGGCGTCAGGCCCGCCCGCCTTGGGGCGGGGCCCCGAGCTGCTCCCCCCCCCTAGCCCCTGTGCGCGTGCGTTGTGAGGGACAGGATTCCGGGCGGTTGGGCTTCAGCGGCCGCCATGAGGCGCGCTGAGTTCGACACGTCTCACACTGTAGTGCTCACCTCTTTAGGCCCTTTAGGGAAGCGGAAGTCGCGGGCGGAGGTTTTGGTTTTTGCTGGCACGCACGTAACCAGGAAACCAGGGAGCTACAAGGAGCTCGGCTGCAACACGACCTTTGGAAGCTGCTACGCTTGGTGCTGGCGCCGGGGTCCCAGCCTCCGGCTCCTGAGGAATGAAAATTCCTTTTTGTCTCACGTTCAAAGTCGCCCCAGGCTTGGCTCTGTCCCTCAAGGCCCTGGACGTTTAGGG
>NW_020174712.1:2955134-2960930 GCF_003031525.2 Neophocaena asiaeorientalis asiaeorientalis | reverse complement strand
CGCCCTCCCGGGACTAGACATCTGGTTTAAATCGTTTATCAAACCCCACCCTTTCGGGTTTAACATGATACCATGTCCGTTCTGGGAATGATGTAAAACGAGCCAACCACTATAATGTGACCCCTCTTGGAGGTGGGTTAGGCGCAGTGCTGGCCTTGCCGCCTAGGGAAGTGTTGAGGGTCCCCAGCTTTTAGCCCTGAGCTTGCCGAGGCGGGAGCCCCCCACTCATCATGTGGAGAGTTGGGGGATAAACGAAGGGCCCGGGCCGTGGACGCTGAGGACCCTTGGGGCTCTTCCCCGTGGGCAGGGCGGACTAGCTCTGAACCGCTGGGGCGTGGCGGGAGGAAGGCTCTCCGGAGCTCTTTATGCTGAGCCATTCCTTTAGCTTGAGTAATTCGTTTTTGTAAAGCTTTAGGAACAGACAGACATCCTGACTTCAAACCGTAGCCATTGACCGCCTGTCAGATAATCTCTGGACTCGTTCCCTAAGCACTTTTTTATTCGGGTTAATCTAGCTAAAAGCTAAAGCTCCAGCCATATATGTATTTTCCCTAACATCTTCAGCGATTCCCTTCTATCTGCTGATACCTTTGAGAGCAGGACTGAAAGTTTGTTATAATGCTTGTAGAGGACAAGCTCATTGTCCTGTGAAGATAGGTGGCCTTTTAGCCATAAAATAATTTTGCAGTAATTCATATTACTAGACTCATGCAGTGGTCCAAGGTTTCAACTGAGAGAAAAATGCACAACATGAGAGGTGTGAGTTAAGGTTTATTCAGGGTCTTACTGAGGACTGTAGCCCCAGAGACAGCCTTCGGATAGCTCTGAGGAACTGCTCCAGAGAGGTGGGGGCAGGCTATTTTATATGTGATTTTGTTGTTGTTAGGGAACACGTGCAGTCAAATGTATCTTGGTAAAAGATCGCTGCTCGTCACAAAGAACAGATATCCCAAGTTAATGATTATAGGGCTTTTCTATGTATGGGAAGCGGGGTTCATTAAAACTCTTCGTGAAATGCATGTGTCTAAGGGCCTGTTTGTCCAAAGCACAGAGCCTCCCGTTTTCATCTTTAAATTTCCTCTGAAGCACAGAGTGCCCATCCTGTTATCACCTTAATCTCTTCATCTGAAGCATCCAGTGCCTTGTTGTTCAGCGGCTGCAGCGGGTTAATCTTTGAAGACTTGGATGGTGAGTAAAATGCTCTTTTATTTGCAAAGAGGTAGTTTTAAACGTGTTTGTTTATATGCATACTCGAACATAAACGTGTATATGTATTTATGTTCAAACACATATATAGAATCGTACTTGTGTTCTTTAATATTTAAACTATTCACAGTACATTTTTATGCTATTTAAAGAATGTCAGAGATACATGAGAACACATGTCCATATTGCCAGTTTTCCTTTTCTCATATTTTTCAATTAGGTAAGTACTGTTTTTCAAAGCTTCAATTTTGCACAGATGTTCATCTTCAGGATTTCCTAACTAATACAAGGTATTATCAAAGAAGTTCCTAGAGTTCTAAACATAGGTTTTGCAGTTAACATATCATGCAGTGGGATATTTGTGTGATGGATGCACTTCCACATTACATCCTTTCTCTTGAAAACAAGATTCTGTTCAGCATGGATTAAATCTGGTAATTATTGTTAACTTCCTGTGACATATTTAAATTTCACAAGGAAAGGGAATGTTGTGAGTAGTTGTTAAAGCTTTTATCCCTTTAATCACTGCATACTTGTCCATTGCTCATAATGTTTCCAAAAAATTCTTTATATCTCAGGTAAGTATTTGGTTTAGTCTTAAAAATGGGCCTAAAAGCCGTCTAAAAACTGAACAAAGCTGGTAGAGTACAAAAATATACAGAATAAATACATTTGGGGGACAATATCTTACTGGCAAGTAACTGGAGATTTTACTGAACATGTAGCAAGTGGGATCAATTTTCTAAAGTGGAAGATGGTCTAAGATGCATATTCAACAGTCATTCTTCCAAGCATTGCTGATTCTACTTATGTTTAATTTGCTGCTAGATGTGTTTGAACTAATCAAATGTAATTCTGCCTTCACTGGCATGTGCAGTCAGGAGATCCATGTATGATCCTTGTATGATTGTAAAAGCAAAAGATTTCCCACAAATAAATTCTTCTTGTGCCTTATTATATAAACCCTTCCAGCCTTGCTTACTCAAACTTCTTGGAGAAGGTAATAAATTATGTAGTTATTATAAACAACTGCTTCTCCAGGATATTGTAGCACAAAGGATAGATAGATATTTAGATAGATGGGTAGATGGAAGGGAGGGAGGGAGGGAAGGGAAGGGAAGGAAGGAGAGGAGTGAAAAGGCAACTCTTCTTTACAAAAGAATTCCAAATACTTCATGTAGACACTCCCCACTCCAGGAAATAGAGATTAATCCTCTCCCCACACTGTTCTTTTGAGTGTGGGCCACGCATAATGCCTTGCTTCTGAAGAGTAAGAGTATAGGAAGAGGGGAAGGTAACTTTACAGTGGAGAAACCTGTGAAACACTACCCTGGCCAGGTATTTGTTGATATTATCAGTGATGAGTCATGATGATAGCATGCACCCCTGATATGATGTGTTGAGAAGGATACTTCATCTCTGCATCTTCCCAAAAGTCCATAACCCAAGTCTAACCATGAGTAAAATACCAGGTAAACCCAGGTTGGGAGACATTCTACAGGATATCTGGCCAGTACAAAACTGTCAAAGTTATAAAAAAAAAACAAGGAAAACCTGAGAATCTGTCATAGACCAGAGGAGGCTAAGGAGACGTGATGACTAAATGTAGCGTGATAACCTGGATGGGATCCTGGAACAGAAAGAGAAAATTACAGTAGTCCCCCGTTATCCGCATTTTCAATTTCTGTGGTTTCAGACCAACCATGGTCTGAAAATATTAAATGGAAAATTACAGAAATAAACAATTCATAAAATTTAAATTGCATGCCGCCCTGAGTAGCATGATGAAATCTCACTCCATCTCCATCTCCGTCCCTCCTGGGAGGGGAATCATCCCTTTGTCCAGGTTAGTCACCTAGTAGCCATCTGGGTTATCAGATTTACTGGGTTACTGTGTTCAAGTAACCCTTATTTACTTAATAATGGCCCCAAAGCGCAAGAGTAGTGATGCTGGCAATTCAGATATGCCAAAGAAGTTATAAAGTCCTTCCTTTAAGTAAAAAGGTGAAAATTCTTGATGTAATAAGGAAAGATAAGAAGTCAGACACTGAGGTTGTTGAGATCTACAGTAAGAACAAATCTTCTGTTTGTGAAATTGTGAAGAAGGAAAAAGAAATTTATGCTAGTTTTGCTGTCGCACGTCAAACTGCAAAAGTTACACTTAGTTAATTTTCTAGATTTAGTAATGACAGAAGATACCTAAACCAGTATGAAGCTAGTTTTAAAAAAACAAGGAACGAAAAATCTCACAATTTCTCACAACTTTATTACTTTTTATTCTGATCACTATTTAATTTTTTATTCTGATTAACCAATACACTTTAGTTCCTCTGTAAAACACACTGCCGGTTGCACTGGTCACTGGGAGGTCTTACCAGGCTGTTCTGTAGAATACTCAGTTACTTGGGATCACAGCAGTTTGAATTTTTTTCCACACTATAAGGATTATTATAATATGTAATATAATTAAATATTATATAACTGGTGAGATATGGGTAAGAAGTGAGAGATATAATTTTTAAGAAGACTAAATTGAATGCTTTCAGATTCCTCAAGTAGGTAAGAAAAATGCTTTCAAAGCAGGTGAGGATAAATCAACAGTAAAGGATGGGGAGAAATAGTTCTACCCTCAAATTGTTCCACAGGCATTTTTCAATTCATATTCCATTTTAAAGAAACATAATCTGGAATTTGTATGCATATGGTTTATGCAAGAAAGACAGTTCTGAACTCTCACATTCATTCTCTATTTAAAGAAATAACTTCTGACCCTAAGTGAAAAGGTGGGAAAATAACTATATATATACATATTTTAAGTTAAAATGTATATCATATGTTTGTATACTCACATTAATTTCCACCTTGATTCTTGTTTAATTGATAAACTACAAGTCCCAATAATACCAGAAAAGAGGGCTCTTACTGCATTGATTGTGCAACCTATTTCTTTCACTTAGGAAACAGAGAGTAGCTGAATATATAGGATACCTTCAGAAAAAGCATGCATTATATTTTTTGTGTAGACCATAGCTAATTGATATATTTGATATATAATTTATCTAGTGTAGAAAGTTGAAACTCATTTTCTTACAGTAACTCAGATTTGTCAAAATTTGTTAACATGCTACTCAAGTTAATCTTTGTCCCTAAGAGGAGAAAATATATAGATAAAATGTTGGTTTTACTAATCAAGTAATAATTAAAACAACTAAATACAGTAATATATGATGTCAAGATAAGTTCTACTCAAAGCATATATCTAATATTCTACATTTTCCAGCTACTTGAAATAATGTGTAATTTTTAAGTAAAACAGCTGAGTTTCAAACTTTTGACACATTTTCCCAAATTATCTAATAAATCATTTTTATTATCCAATTATTTTATGCAGGTGCCATTGATAAATTTCTTACATGCTTAATGTTTTTTAAGAACTAAGTAACCAAAATACTTTGAAAATTAGGTCTGTAAATTGGTTCATTCACTATGGAAAGCAGTATCTATCACTCTTCCTCAAAGTATTCAAAATAGAACTACCATATGATTCAGCAGCCCCGCTTCTGGGCATACAGCCAAAGGATTTGAAATTAGAATCTCAAAGAGAGATTTTTCCCTCCACATTCACTGTGGCATTATTCACAATAGCCAAGACAAGGAAGCAACCTAAATGCCTGTCACTGAATGAGAAGATAATGTGGTAGCTATGTAAATGGAATATTATTCAGCCTTAGAACCTGGAGGACATTATGCAAACTGAAATAAGCCAGACACAGAAGAACAAATATAACATGATCCTACTTATACGAGGGATCTAAAATAGACTCATAGAAGCAGAGAGTAGAATGGTTGTTACTAGGGGTTTGGGGGGGAGGTGCGGAATGAGGAGGTGGTGGGCAGAGGGTATAAAGTTTCAGTTATGCAAGAACTAGAGATCTACTGTACAGCCCAGTGCCTACAGTTAACAACATTGTGTTGTATACTTAAAATTTTGCTAAGAGGGTACCTCTTATGCTTTAGTGTTCAAATAAATTAGGTGGGAAGAAACTTTTGGAGATGATGAATATACTTAGCATGGATTGTGGTGATGGTTTCATGGGTATATATTTACGTCCAACTCCATCAAGTTGTATACATTAAATATATACAGCTTTTTATATGTCAATCATACCTCAAAGTGATTTTTTTTACATCTTTATTGGAGTATAATTGCTTTACAATGGTGTGTTAGTTTCTGCTTTATAACAAAGTGAATCAGTTATACATATACATATGTTCCCATATCTCTTCCCTCTTGCGTCTCCCTCCCTCCCACCCTCCCTATCCCACCCCTCTAGGTGGTCACAAAGCACCAAGCTGATCTCCCTGAGCTGTGCGGCTGCTTCCCACTAGCTATCTACCTTACATTTGGTTTCCTGGCTATTGTAAATAGAGCTGCAATGAACATTTTGGTACATGAATCTTTTTTAATTTTGGCTTTCTCAGGGTATATGCCCACTAGTGGGATTGCTGAGTCATATGGTAGTTCTATGTGTAGTTTTTTAAGGAACTTCCATACTGTTCTCCAGAGTGGGTGTACCAATTCACATTCCC
>NW_020174712.1:2953843-2955063 GCF_003031525.2 Neophocaena asiaeorientalis asiaeorientalis | reverse complement strand
TTACTGTCGATTTCCCCTTTTATGGCTGTTAGTATTTGCCTTATGTATTGAGGTGCTCCTGTGTTGGGTGTATAAATATTTACAATTTGTATATCTTCTTCTTGGATTGATTCCTTCGTTATGTAGTGTCTTTCTTTCTCTCTGGTAATAGTCTTTATTTTAAAGTCTATTTAGTCTGATATGAGAATTGCTACTCCAGCTTTCTTTTGATTTCCATTTGCATGGAATATCTTTTTTCCATCCCCTCACTTTCAGTCTGTATGTGTCCCTAGGTTTGAAGTAGGTCTCTTGTCGACAGCATATATATAGGTCTTGTTTTTGTATCCATTCAGCCAGTCTGTGTTTTGGTGGCAGCATTAAATCCATTCACATTTAAGGTAATTAATTATCAATATATATGTTACTGTTACCATTTTCTGAATTGTTTTGGGTTTGTTTTTGTAGGTCTTTTCCTTGTCTTGTGTTTCTTGCCTAGAGAAGTTCCTTTAGCATTTGTTGTAAAGCTGGTTTGGTGGTGCTGAACTCTCTCAGCTCTTGCTTGTCTGTAAAGGTTTTAATTTCTCCATCAAATCTGAATGAGATCCTTGCTGGGTAGAGTAATCTTGATTGTAGGTTTTTCTCCATCATCACTTTAAATATGTCCTGCCATTCCCTTCTGGCTTGCAGAGTTTCTGCTGAAAGATCAGCTGTTAACCTTATGGGGATTCCCTTGTGTGTTATTTGTTGTTTTTCTCTTGCTGCTTTTAATATGTTTTCTTTGTATTTAAATTTTTACAGTTTGATTAGTATGTGTCTTGGCATGTTTCTCCCTGGATTTATCCTGTATGGGACTCTCTTTGCTTCCTGGAGTTGATTAACTATTTCCTTTCCCATACTAGGGAAGTTTTCAACTATAATCTCTTCAAATATTTTCTCAGTCCCTTTCTTTTTCTCCTCTTCTTCTGGGACCCCTGTAATTTGAATGTTGGTGTGTTTAATGTTGTCCCAGAGGTCTCTGAGACTGTCCTCAATTCTTATCATTCTTTTTTCTTTATTCTGCTCTGCAGTAGTTATTTCCACTATTTTATCTTCCAGGTCACTTATCTGTTCTTCTGCCTCAGTTATTCTGCTATTGAACCCTTCTATAGTATTTTTAATTTCATTTATTGTGTTGTTCATCGTTGCTTGTTTCCTCTTTAGTTCTTCTAGGTCTTTGTTAAATGTTTCTTGCATTTTCTCTA
>NW_020174712.1:2927979-2950726 GCF_003031525.2 Neophocaena asiaeorientalis asiaeorientalis | reverse complement strand
GATTTAATCCACTGCTCCTGAGGCTGCTGGGAGAGATTTCCCTTTCTCTTCTTTGTTCGCACAGCTCCTGGGGGTTCAGTTTAGGATTTGACCCCGCCTCTGCGTGTAGTTTGCCGGAGGGCGTCTGTTCTTCGCTCAGACAGGACAGGGGTTAAAGGAGCAGCTGACTCAGGGGCTCTGGCTCACTCAGGCCAGGGGGAGGGAGGGGTGCGGATGCGGGGCGAGCCTGCGGCAGAGGTCAGCGTGACGTTGCACCAGCCTGAGGCGCACCGTGCATTCTCCCGGGGGAGTTTTCCCTGGATCACGGGACCCTGGCAGTGGCAGGCTGCACAGGCTCCGTGGAAGGGGGGGGTGGAGAGTGACCTGTGCTCACACACAGGCTTCTTGGTGGTTTCTTTGTTCGCACAGCTCCTGGGGGTTCAGTTTAGGATTTGACCCCGCCTCTGCGTGTAGTTTGCCGGAGGGCGTCTGTTCTTCGCTCAGACAGGACAGGGGTTAAAGGAGCAGCTGACTCAGGGGCTCTGGCTCACTCAGGCCAGGGGGAGGGAGGGGTGCGGATGCGGGGCGAGCCTGCGGCAGAGGTCAGCGTGACGTTGCACCAGCCTGAGGCGCACCGTGCATTCTCCCTGGGGAGTTTTCCCTGGATCACGGGACCCTGGCAGTGGCAGGCTGCACAGGCTCCGTGGAAGGGAGGTGTGGAGAGTGACCTGTGCTCACACACAGGCTTCTTGGTGGCGGTGGCAGCAGCCTTAGCGTCTCAGGCCTATCTCTGGGGTCCGTGCTTTTAGCCGTGGCTCTCGCCCGTCTCTGGAGCTCCTTTAAGCAGCTTTTAATCCCCTCTCCTCACGCACCAGGAAACAAAGAGGGAAGAAACACCTCAAAGTGATTTTTAAAAAACAAAAAAATTACAAGAAAAGATTTGGGAATTTTTTTTTAAATGGACTTAATCAAATTTTTAAAAATCGAGGGATCAAAAGAAACAAGAAAGTGAAAAGACCCCATAAAATAGAAGAAAATATTTGCAAATTATATACCTGATAAGAGTCCAGTATCTGGAATATATAAAGAATGTTTATAACTCAGCAATGAAAGGACAGCCCAACTACAAAATTGGCAAAGGATTAACATCGCTCCAAATAAGATAAACAGGTGGCCAATAAGCACATGAAAAGAGTCTCAACATCATTTTTCATTATGGAAATGCAAATCAGAACCACAAGATAACACTTCACATTCACTAGGATGGCTATTATCAGAAAGATGAACAATCACCAGTGTCGGTGAGGATGTGGAACCCTCACACGTTGCTGGTGGAAAAGCAAAAAGCCACTTTGGAAAACAGTTTGGCAATGTCTCAAAATCTTAAACATAGAATTACTATGTGACCCAGCAATCCCCTTCCTAGGTTTATACCCAAAAGAATTAAAAACCTATGTCTACATAAAAACAAGTACGTGAAAACTACCAGCATTATTCAGGATAGCCAAAAGCTAGAAACAACTCACATGTTCATCAGATGATGAACAGATTTTTTTAAATGTGTTATATCCGTATAATGAAATATTATTCAGCCAAAAATAGGAACGAAGTACTGATACATGCTACAACATGCATGAACCTTGTAAACATTATGTAAAAGAAGCCAGACACTAAAGGCCACATACTGTATGATTCCATTTATATGGAGTATGCAGAATAGACAAATCTGTAGAGACAGAAGGTAGGTTAGTGATTGCTAGGGGCTGAAAGGAGGAAAAGATTGGGGAGTGACTGCTAATTTCTACAGGGTTTCTTTTGGAGTGGTGAAAATGTTCCAGAATTAGATATTGGTGGTGGTTGCACAACCTTTAGCAATTAACATTCACAGCACTGGAGATAGGGCACTAACTAGTAAAGAGGGTCTGGGAAGGTCACCGTCAGTCTCTACTACACCTGCCCTTCCTCTTAAAATCATATGTTTCTTTCAGATTTTACATCATCGATTAAGGTCTATAATTTCTATTATAGCATTTTCTAAATTCACTGCATGCTATGCAAACACTTGTCAAGTTTCAAATTATAATTTTATATCTTATCCCAAGATTTGGCAGAAATAAACATATATTCTTGCTGTTTAAAATCTTCTCTTAGTTCTCATTTTCTGAAATTAAAAAGTACTGAATTTTAGCTTACCCTCTTATGGGAGTCCTGCCATTTTAAACAATCATGTTAGCTCTGCTTTTTGGAGAACAGTATGGAATAATGATGAAGTACACAGGCATTCTGGCAGCCCAGCTGTCCCACCTGCCAGCCCTGTGATCTGAGGCAAGTTGCTTAACTTCTTCACTGGTGCCTCAGTTTCCTCCCACATTAAGTGGGCCTCATAACCGCCAGTATTTCATAAAGTTTTGTAGGAGTTAGTACCTGTAAAGCACTTAGAACAAAGAACAAATCCTGGCCTATAGTAAGAGCTCAATAAATCTTTGCTTATATTTTCTAGGTCCTCCCCAAATATTCTTTTAAGCTTCAGCAACAGAAACCCTGTGGAGTATTGTAACCACAGAAGGCAACGTGAGTTTAAATGGATTTTGCTTTCTGATTTGTTTCTTTTCTGATGGCCTTCCTGAATGTGTCAACTTTTTTCTTAGCCTTTTTGGATACAATAGCACATGGGCTTAAGTCTTCAGTGAAATGAAAACTTCTGTAACCAGTTTCTGAGTAAAACTGATGGTGCCGTAGACATCATCCTATTTGGGTGGTCTTTCTTCTAAATACTTCACCTAATATTGCTTCACCCTAAAGTTCACTGGAAGCTTTTATATTTACTACTGCAACCATAGATTTTTGGAGTCCTACAATCAAAGAATTTTACATATCTAGGGACAGACGTTTTGAAATCCTCTAGTTCAAACTACTTATAGTCTAAACTACAAATGAGGAAATTGACTCTTAAGGAGATTATATGACTCTTCCAAAATCACAGATACTTCGGTGATTTTTTCTCTCTGGTATACTGAATTATCTCCCTTTCTGCACTTCATTCTCATTAATGAAGCAATTTATTGTCGAAAATAGTATCATAAAATTGTATAAATGCTGCTTTCCAATAATACTAAAGGTCTATTGAGTTATCTTCACCACCAATCAGGAACCTTTACTGGAAGCTTGTTCCTGATTGGTGAAAGCCTGCTGTAACAGTGGAATTCCAAGGAGTAAACAAAAAAGCATAGCAACAACTGAGTTTGCTGTCTCACTACCCTGAGCCTAGGCCAGCCTGGACTCCTTCATCCCAGGTGAGGTGGCCTCTACATTTTATATGAAGGCTCTGATTTTCCCTTCATGGCAATCCATTACAGACAGGAAGATAAAACTGAACAACACAGCTAAAATAAAGTGTATTCCCAGGTAAAATAGACAAATGCTTTCATTTAAAATGGATTAGTTTGATGAGCTTCAGTTACAAGGCAACAGGAAGGTACCAGTGCTCAGGAACAGTACCTATGGGCAGTGTCACCAATTCCTACTAGTGGCAGCAGCTGTGGTGGGTGACATGACTCACTGGAGTGTGTGATCTCATAGCCAGAAAGGATTTGCAAACAGCTCTGATCATTAATCCCATGCTGTGGAAACAGACATGGAGGAGTGCTGTGCTTCTCATAGCTATAGAGGGTCCTGGTTTCCTAAGAAGGAACATTCACATCCCAGAGCTGGTAGTTTGGTGCCCTATCCCTAGGTGATGAGAGGAAGATGCTTTTTATAATGACTGCCAAGTTGGAATGGAGTCTCTCTTTGCATTTTCTGGGGGAAGATTCTACCATATTATTTTTTAATATAATTTTTTAATTTACAGAATACCCACTGTGGAGACAGGATGAAGTTGACCAGTGAAAAGTTGCCCAAGAACCCCTTTTATACTTCTCTATCCCACTATGCTGCTAATAACCAAAAACTCTTCCAATGGAGAAAGGAAAAGACTGGTACAAATCCTGATAATATTTTCACTAAAAGTTAATTAGGTACACCAGAGCAAAAGAGACAAGAAATATGAGTCTTATTGCTGGCAAGCAAGCGGTTAAGTTTACAGTCTTTTCTAGCTTTTCTGTAAGAATCTGTGAAATTGCTTGAAGCTACCTGGTAGCAGATCATCAGTGAAGAAGTTTCATAATGAGATCCTGATCCTGGTTTTACTCTCAGGACTTTAGGACACCCTTCTGGAAAAGAGAAGCCAGATGTCTGTTCTGTTAAAGAGAATAGTACCATGCTTTACTTGAAATCAGCATTTAAAGCTACCATTTTTTTCTATAGACTTAAAAAAATTAAATTGGGGATGGTTAGCTCATCTAGTTAGAGTAGTTCTAATTAAAGCTCAGATTAAGAATTCCACTCACCCAGAGGCCAGCTTTGTCTAAAGAATTCCACATAGACTGCATTGCTAGAGCTCCTGCCTAGTAGGAAAGAGGGTTAGTTTGACAACCAGCCAATATATTTCTTAATTATATAAGGCACAGTGTCAGGTATTGTGATAGTGCTTTCTTTTTTTAAGGTAGTGCTTTTTCCTTGAACTAAGGAGGTCAGTTTTAGGAATGAGAACTAGGAGAGAAGCTAGTACAGTGTCAGATGAATTCTATTTAATTTATTACTTTAAGAGAGAAAATTCATATTTTATGGATAAAGATGGAATTCTTTACTTTTTAAAAAATCAGATCATTACAGCCATGCTGGTTTGGTGGAAAAGGCATTGCACCTCTTGAAGGAAAGAATAAGAAGAGGGGATACTCTGGCATATTTCCTACTAGGTCAACTGTATTTTGAAGAGGTATCATTTTTTGTTGATTTGTTTTCATATAAAGCTGCTGTTAGATCTTCATACCAAAATTTCCTATAGAGTTCCTTACATTGTTAAACCAGGGAAATTCTGTCAAATTCCATAGATTATAGTTGTGGATTTAAGTATGATAAATTGGTCCCAGCTTATGGAGATATTCAACCTTTCTCCATAAAAGTCATTCTAATTAATGTCATTTATAGGAGTCATTTTGGTATGAAATCCATTTTCACATGATAAATTAAAAATCTAATTTTTATATTTTGCCCGATATATTCAACATCATTTAAAAAATATTTTCATTTTATTAACAATGAAAAATCCTGATTCTTATCTAGTACTTAAAGGCAGCTTTATATGTTCCTATATGGAGTAAGGAGGGGATTTCCCTCTTTATCCACATTATGCTGAGGTTTGCAAAATAGGTCTAGGAGGACCTATGCAAACTATCACTCCAACTTCAGCAATATAGCTTCAGTTGTTCATTGAACCCCAAGGGAAGATGTGAAAAGGGACCAGCTGTCCCCAACCCCTCACTATCCATTGAATGTTTGGGCAGCTGTTCAACTATATCCCACTTACTTATCTTTTGATGGCTCCTTCATTCATTCTGGCAACAAATATTTGTTGAGGACTCATAATGCACCTGTCACTGTGAGGATCACGTAGCACAATGGTTCAGAGAATGATCTTTCAGCTCTGGGCATAGGTTCCAATACGGTTCTGTTGCTTGTTAACTGTAACCTTGGGCACATATGCTTAACCTCTTGGTGCCTCAGTTTCCTCATCTATAAAAGGGGGTAATAATATGTATTTCATAGAGCTATTATGAAGGTATATTAATTGTAAAAATACTAACAGGGCCTGGCACCTAGTAAGTGCTTTATAAGTATTTGCTACTATTATGCTAGGTACTAGCTATACAGTAATGAGGGAGTTAGAATGGTCCCCATTTCATAGAGCTTACAGTCTAGAGAAAGAAATTAAATTAATATATAATTAAAAATAAGTTAAAATACTATGAAAGCAATTAACTGGGTACTCTGAGAGAGAATAACTTAGGGATAGGGCGGAAATACCTGTTGTTGAAACTAAAACTTGAAGAAAAGGCAACAGTTAATGCAAACAGCCACAGGGAAGTGCATTCCAGGTAGAAGGGAGAACAAATGCAACGTTTCTGAGATGAGGAAGAGTTTGGTGAGCTCTAGGAATTAAGAGACCAATGTCATGGTCAGCAAGGCAGAGAATGACTCTAGATAAGCCTTGCTTAAAATGTAGTGAGAAGCCATTGAAGTGTTTTGAGACTGTGATGAATGGATTGGAAGGGGAGCATAGGACCAAGACAAGTTTAGGGGAAATTTATACTAGTTGGGTCAAGAGAGGATGGTGATCTGGACCCAGCAGTGGAGCTGGGTCCTGGATTTATTTTGGAGATACAAGTAATGGCATCGTGGACTGAAAAATAGAGAAGTGGGGAGGAGTGAGTTTTGAGGGAACCATCAGGAGGTCAGTTTTTGGACATTTTATGTTTGAGATTCCCCTCAGTCATCCAAGTATACATGTTTCAAAGTAGAAACTACATGTAAGACTCTAGATCTCAAAGGAGAAGTCTGAGTTGAAAGTATATATCTGAGATTTTCCAGCATGTATATGGTATTTAAAATCATGAAAAACTAAAAGGACTTCCTTTCTCTTCCTCTGTATAGAGTATTCTAAGTTTTCCAGCCCTCTTATATGTTGGCCAAACACTAGCCAGAAAGGAGAATGAATCTTTACAACTCAGTCATTTACTCATTGTTGTATGTTCTTTAAGATAAATATTTGTTAGCATTTTGGTACAGTTTTTATTAATTTTATCAGTTTGTTGATTAATTACAATTTATGAAAAGAGAAATTTCAATTTTTTCTGTGTTTTCCAAAAGTTGCTTTTCTCTGGCCTGCTCTTCCTAGTAATGACCTTCCAACTCAGAGACTCTCTTTCCACTGTTACAAATGATTTATTCTTTAGCGTAAGGCATTTTCCATGGTGGATTAAGACATAAGCCCCATTTTTTTTTTTTTTTTTTTTTTTTTATGAGATACGCGGGCCTCTCACTGTTGTGGCCTCTCCCATTGTAGAGCACAGGCTCTGGACGTGCAGGCTCAGCGGCCATGGCCCACGGGCCCAGCTGCTCCGCGGCATGTGGGATCTTCCCAGACCGGGGCACGAACCCACGTCCCCTGCATCGGCAGGCGGACTCTCCACCACAGTGCCACCAGGAAAGCCCAAGCCCCATTTTTGTTCCTTACACTTCAGCGTATTTGTTATTATATCCTATAACGCTGAGGAGCCTTAAATGAATGACATATAACACGTAGGTTTTTATAGGAAGTATGGGAGAAAGATAATTTTGGAGAATCACGTTTGTTTTTCTGTGTCTTCTCCCTAGCTAGAAAATGGCAAAACTGGAAGAGCCATATCATAGTGGATATTTAGTAGTAGCGGATATCCTGATGTTCATCTTTTCTCAGAGTCTTTGGCCCCATCTCTGAAGTTTCTCAGACTCCAGGAGTAGTGGGTGATATGGCAGGCTGGAATGAGCAGAGGGCTAGGCTATCATTTAGACAGCGGTTTGGCAACAGCCAAGAGTAAGAGTGAAAGCCAAAGAGAGTCTGACCCAGGTTCCTCCTGGTCAGTTCCCTCAGTTGCCATATTTAGGTTTATTTTATTGATTTTATAGTGTGTTGATTGTTGTCAATAGCTTACTTGCAAATTCCATAAATTTGTTGCTGTCTTGTTTTATTTGGTGCTGCTAGCTAGAGTTAGGTGGGAATTAAGTATTTGGGATTACTTTAAGGTAATAATGAAAATAATTCAGTATTTCCTGGGAGCTTACAGGGATGGTATGAAAAAGCATTAGAACAGTTTGAAGAAATCAAGGAAAAGGATCATCAGGCAACTTACCAGCTAGGAGTGATGTATTATGATGGCCTGGGGATGACCGCAGACGCTGTAAGTTATTGTTTTGTTCACAGTGTTTAAGATTTCATTGTTTATGGATTATTTGATATATTTAAAATTATATTTTAATGATATATTTCTTACTTATATTTAAATAATTATCTGTCATTTCAGCATTTAAAGGATAGCAGTAGTCATTTTTACATTTACGTGAAAAACAAATTTCTTTTTGCCCCTCTCCTTGCTACTATTAGCCGTCAATAACATTTTTGCTTTAAAATGTTTTCCTTTGTTTTTAAAAGTTACTTCAAAGCTACATGGGGCTTCCCTGGTGGCGCAGTGGTTGAGCGTCCGCCTGCCGATGCAGGGGACGTGGGTTCGTGCCCCGGTTCAGGAAGATCCCACATGCCGCGGAGCAGCTGGGCCCGTGAGCCATGGCCACTGAGCCTGTGCGTCCGGAGCCTGTGCTCCGCAACGGGAGAGGCCACAACAGTGAGAGGCCTGCGTACCGCAAAAAAAAAAAAAGCTACATGAACATGGAGAAAAGTTAGAAAATAAGCAAAAATAATATCACTCCAAATTTTACTATCAAATATGAACTTTGTTATTAGAGTATATTCTTCCATGTATTGCCCTATGCAAAAAAAAAAAGATAAGCTGAAACCAGAATGTGTTCATTAGACAGTCACACTTGCTATGAAACTTCTTAAGTCTCTCTCTAGAATGCGAATTTTTTTGAAAAATTGGTTTTTATACTTATTCGTGCTTTCTAACTCAATGGTCCCCTATTTCTATTTAAATGGTATCATGACTGCACCACCACCCAAGTTATAGGATTATTTAACATGGAATTTAGAAATAGGTCCTTGGAAAATGGTAATAACAGTAGGATAATGTTCATCACTACATCTTTTTAAAACTTTTATTAAACAATCTAACCAGAAAGAATTTACATAAACAAAAAGAATCAATAATTTGAGTTTACCAAAGATATAATAATAATACCAGTGAAAAATATTGGCTGCACAAAAATGAAGCGGAAAGCAATAAAATGCTTAATTTCTGACAGGGCCTAACCAGAAGCAATACAATAGAAATTAGATGACAATTGAACTCTAGTCTCAAAAAGTTAAGAAAACACATTTTGTCAATCAAACATGAGAAGACTGGGGAACAAATTGCAATGAAACAACTTAAACTTGTGAAAACAAATCTTTAAAAATTTTACTTTCCAAAAATAGAATTTATACTGAATACATCTACCAAAACTAACACATATTCCCTAATACCATTTAATACCCAGTTTATATTCAAAATTCTCAAATTGTCCCAAAGTAGTCTTTCAAGCCAGCATTCAGTCAGAGACCACCCAATGCATTGAGTTGTAATATCTACACATTTCTTTAATCTAGATTAATTCTCTCTCCTGCCTTTTTTCATAATACTGACTTTATTAGAAGTGACACTTATATGGTACTTATGCAGAAAAATGTCTTCCTTTGTAATTCATACTGAAATATTTAGGGGTGAAGTGTCCTGATATTTTCATATCGGCATATAACTTGAAACAAGTCACCAAAAAAGACAGATGAAGCAAATATAGCAAAATGTTATTACTGACAATCTATGTGGTAGTTTGCATCAGCAGGCGGACTCTCAACCACTGCGCCACCAGAGAAGCCCTATGCAAATTTTTATGTAATATTCTTTCTACTTTTCTGTATGCCATTCTTAGATCTTCTGTATTCTCAGCCTTTTTCTCAGACTACTTCCTTCACTTCCTTGCCTTATCAGAAACTTGGTTGTCCCACAAGCAGCCCTCTTTAGAGGAGGGCTCTCCTTACAACCTCCCAAAGTACCATAGTGCTCAAAGTTAGAGCTGGTATTATTTTCATTTCCCAATTCACTTTCTAGCTATTATTTCTCCTCCACCTCAGGTACAAAGTGTACCTACTTTGAAGTTCATACCAACTCCTTGCTTTCCTAGTTCTATCAATTTCCTGGTTGTTGGGAATTTTCTAATGTTAACCTGAAGACTTTGGCTCTGGGATTACATTTTCCTCCCTGTGTCATTCCACCATTTTATCTGATACTTGAATAAAGAACTGAGCAGCAAGAAGGAGCAACGTATAGGTGTAGGTGAATCACATTCCAGGCAGAGGAAATAGCTAGCGTTCAGGCCTGAGGAAGGATGGTACAGCTGGAATACAGTCAAAACAGTGAAACAGGGACCAAACCACATGGAACTTGGCAAACTATGGCCAAATGGATTGTATTCTCAATGCAGTGTGAAGACACCAAAAGGGAGTGCAATTAATATGATTAACATTTTTAAAGATCATTTTGTCTGTTGTGTGGAGATTGGATTGAATGGAGGCAAGAGTAGAAGCAGGAAGTCCAGTGAGGAAGCCAGTGCAGTAGTTCGGATAAAAGAGCAGCTTTAACTGAAATTATAGTGGTGGGAATAGAGAAAAGTGGACAGATCTAGGATGTGCTCTTAAGAGGATACAGGACTTTCTGATGGATTGGGAGAGGGGCAGAGATAAGGGGAGGAATCAAGGATGATTCCTACTTTTTGTCTTGAGTGGATGATGTTGCCATTTAATAACAATGGGGTGACTGAGGGAGAAGCACGTTTGGCGTACAGGAGGAAAAGTGAAACATTTATGTTTGAATGTTTCATTTGAAGTACCTGTTAAGACACCTAAGTAGAGATGTCAGGTAGAGAGTCTGGAGCTCAACGGTGCCATCAGGACTAGAGAAATCAGTGGGGGGCTATCTGTGGAGTAGTGGGAGTTACAGCACCAGCTTGGATAAGATTGCTGAATGAGTATCATAGACAAGAGCCACAGGTCAAGGCCAGGGACTGGAAGCCCTCCAGTATTTCATGGTCATAACGGAAAGAATAGCTAGCCAGCAAAGGAGAAATGAGAAGAAGACAGGGAGGACAGAGGAAAATGAGGACTGTGTGGTGATCTGAAAGTCAAACGATGAAATTGTTTCATCTGTCTCAAATTCTGCTGAGAGGTGAGTAGAATGAAAACTGAGCACTTACTATCAGACATACTAAGATGAATTTCACTGGAGATCTTGACAAAACCATTTCAGTGGGACCAAGGTCATAAGGGACCAAGATTGGAGTGGGTGGAGGAGACATATGGATGTAAGGAAGTGGAGATAAGCACTGAGCTTTGTTATAAAGTAGAACAAATATATGTGCAATAACTGGGAGGGATCATGGGATCAAGGGAGAGTTTTCTCCCAGATCAAAGATATTACAGTATTATTTGTAAGTTGACACACAAGATCTGGTAGAGAGGAAAAAATTGATGATGAATCAGGTAAACTGATAGATATGGTGTTTCTTTCAATTCTTTCTGTTTTCTCAGTGAAATAAAAGACAAGCCATGTGTTTGCTGTGGCAGCATGTATCCTAAAATTCTAACAATTCAGAGAAAATAAGCATAGCCCCTGTGCAAAGATGACACACAACTCCATGAACTGTTCCATATTTTTTATAAAAATATTTAAAAAGTTGAAGCCATAAGCTGAGACTGAGGAGAGGGAGCGAGGGGACAGCAGAAGTCTGAAGAGAAAGGAAAAGGTTTGAAGTAGTATCTTCTCTTCCAGATAAGTGGGAGAGATCATTGATGAGACAAACTGATAGTATTGCTTGTGAGGGGAGAGCTCGCTCTGAAATTTGAAGTCACAAATTGTAGGAAGGACCTGTCAGCATGGTTATGTTTTTCTCCAGCCATGTTCAG
Source organism: Neophocaena asiaeorientalis asiaeorientalis (assembly GCF_003031525.2). Classification (NCBI taxonomy): domain Eukaryota; kingdom Metazoa; phylum Chordata; class Mammalia; order Artiodactyla; family Phocoenidae; genus Neophocaena; species Neophocaena asiaeorientalis. The sequence goes on along the minus strand of NW_020174712.1, from coordinate 2,939,217 downwards.
TGGTTTAAGTACAGCAGAGTAGCTGGAGAAATAAGATATCTGCCACATGAGTGAGTGTCATGAAGGGAAAGAGGGACAAAGGAATGAGTACAGTGACAGATACAGAATAAGCTGATGTGGGAAGAACACGAAGGTGTAGAAAGACCAGGAAAACTGGTAGATTCGACGGGTTGGCATATGGCAACTCCAAAATAGAATGGCTTGAATGTAATTACATATGGAGGCCAGTGGAGCAAAAAAGAAGATGGCCTCTGTAGGTCTGTTCAGTTAACCCAAGGTAAAGGGGCAAAGAGCAAATTCTTTTAATGTTTATCATTTTATTAATTTACCGAGTTCTTGACACTAATTTGGTCCAGAGTCTGGTGGAAACAAATATGCTTTGTGTGGTAGGTTTGAAATATCTTGAAAGTTACATGTTATAAACCCCAAAATATTGATACAAAACCACATTATGTTTGCTTTAGTCATATATCTTTTGAAAGAAATTGAAAAGAAAAAATACATACACAGGTATGTATATATGTGCCTGGGTATCCTTTTATATTGGTACATATTTACCATTTCTGAGGCTTTACATTCCTCCCTATCAATCAATCGGCGTTGCCATCTGGCACCATATTCCTTTTCCGTTCAACCTGAAGAATTTCTTTTAAAGAGCATTTCTTGTAAGTATGCAGGTAATGAGTTATCTCCAATTTTATAATTACCTGAAAATGTCTTCACTCTGCCTTCATTTTTGATGAATTGTTTTGCTGGTTGAGTTTCTCCTTTCCTCACTTTAAAAATGCCATTGTAGTGCTTCCCTGGTGGGGCAGTGGTTGGGTCCAGAGCCCGTGCTCCACAACGGGAGAGGCCACAGCAGTGAGAGGCCCGCGTACCGCAAAAAAAAAAAATGCCATTGTAAACTCTTCTAGCTTCTCACAAGAAGTCAGTCTCTGATTGTATTATGTTCCCTGTATATGTGTCCTTTTTCTCTGGCTGCTCGCAGGATTTCTATGGATTTCAGCAGTTTGACTATGATGCATGCCTAGGAGAGGGTTTTTGTTTATCCTGTCTGGGGTTCATTGAACTTCAATGATCCCTTTCAGTTGCAGTTCTCAAGAGTCATTCCTCTTCCAGTTTGTGTTTGCTTTGATAAACTTTCCAGTGCCTTTAATAACTTTTTTAAAAATTAATTAATTTATTTTTGGCTGCGTTGGGTCTTTGTTGCTGCTTGTAGGCTTTCTCTCGTTGTGGAGAGCAGGGGCTACCCTTTGGTGCAGTGCCCGGGCTTCTCACTGCGGTGGCTTCTCTTGTTGCGGAGCATGGGCTCTAGGCACGCGGGCTTCGGTAGTTGTGGCTCGCAGGCTCTTGAGCACAGGCTCAGTAGTTGTGGCGCACGGGCTTAGTTGCTCCGCAGCACGTGGGATCCTCCCAGACCAGGGCTCGAACCCGTGTTCCCTGCCTTGGCAGGCGTATTCTTAACCACTGTGCCATCAGGGAAGTCCCTCCCAGTGCCTTTAGAAAGTTGTTCTTTATGTTTGGTCCTGATTTAATCACTGCTATCTGTGGGAGGATTTACACGAACACTTCACTCTACTACCATTATACTGTAAGTTCTCTCTTACTAACCAGTTGGGGGAAAAAATGGTAGACACCTACCTCACACACTCACAGAAGTAAATCCACATGATCTGGGACTCGGTAAAACACCTTTATTTTCTCATCTATTACTGTGTTGTTTAGCCAGCAACAGCACTTTGAGAGACTAGTGAGGAGTAAAAGTTAGAATGCAGTGTATACAAATGTACTTGACTGTCAAATATTATTTTCCTCTTTGGAGTGATTTTTGAAGGTTTTGAAACTGGGTTAAATCCACTTCACCTGCCTTCACTAATCAAAGTCGTTTTAAGACTCATGTGTCCTCCAAGCTGCACTTGCATAAACAATAAGATGTTTGCCTGAGTTGTTTTCTGGGAACTTGGAGCCAGTGGCATCTAGTTTGAGCTGAGCTGGTTAAGACTAGATAGGACCGTCGACTCTCCAGCTGGGCATCCACAGGCGTCCATTGCTTCATGATGTTTTGAACGTGCAGAGGCCTGCATCTTAGTTACACCTGCGCAGAGAGAAGATTACTCGCCAATTCCCACATCTTTTCCCAATCACCTTTCGCCACGCCCCGCACGCTCCCCGTGCCTCGGACCGCCCTGCTGTTTTTTATTCCTTATCCCATAAATACCCCGAGCTGCCTGCTTGCTGGAGGCTGGGTTGAGATTTGTTCTCTCGTCTTCCGGTTTGGCTGCCTCTTTTTGCTGCAAACCTCGGTGTCTCCACGTTTGGCTTGCCGTGCGTCTGGCAAGACAGATCTGGTTCGGTAACACGTGGTGAGCCAGCCAAGAGGTGAGTCCAGGCGAACCTTTGGCCCACGGCTCGTCGGCCCCTTGCAGGCACTGAGGACCGGTGGGCCAGCCCAAGCAGCTCCCTGGCGTGTCCGTTCCCAGACTGACCCTGGGTTTTCAGGGAGGCACTGCTGACCTTCCGTGCTTAGTTTCATCTTGTAGCAAGGAGAGGAAATGGAGCAGGACCCTATGGTGCTTCCCCTCCATGCCCTCTGCCTGTCTTCTGTCTGTAGAAAAACTTTAGTCAAAGAACAAATTCAGAGAAGTGAGAAAGTGCAGAAGCAAAGGAAAACAAGACCAAGTAATAATAGTTTAGTCAGTGAATGAAGTCGGGGACCATTAGTCCCTCCTCATAGGGCTATAGATAATATTCTGGGCCGTATCCTTTGAGCTGTTTTATAGATACTGAAACCCCCACTAGGTGAAAGAAATTAACTACATGATGACCAGGCTGTGTAGCCATGACATAAGCTGCCACAGTTATGAGAACTGGCTTCAAAGAAATGAGAACAAACCGACCCTGGAACTGAAGACTAACTGTACCTAAAACAATGAAGATGGCGCTGACCAGACCACCACGTGACCAATTTCAAGGTGACTGTCGGAGCTGACTGGGCTGTTTCTGCATGTAGCCCCCTCCCTCTGCCTAAACACCCCTGAAACTCCCCTTTAAAAGTGCCTGCCCAGGGCTTCCCTGGGGGCACAGTGGTTGAGAGTCTGCCTGCCAATGCAGAGGACACGGGTTCGTGCCCCGGTCCGGGAAGAGCCCACATGTCACGGAGCGGCTGGGCCTGTGAGCCGTGGCCGCTGAGCCTGCGCGTCCGGAGCCTGTGCTCTGCAACGGGAGAGGCCACAACAGTGAGAGGCCCGCGAACCGTGCAAAAAAAAAAAAGTGCTTGCCCTCTGATTTGTCAGTGAGGCATCAGTCTCTGAACGTAAGTCCGCCATTCTCCCCGTTGCCGGCCTCAGAAATAAAGCAGACTTTCCACTAGCCTTGCCTCTTGAATATTGGTTTTTGAGTGGCGAGCAGCTAGACCCGTCTTTCAGTAACATTTTTGGGGTTTGGGGCTTTTGGATTTGGAACATGTTTTTAGGGGAAACCTCGTTAAAGAAATGCACTTGTGCCTAGATTGTCTTTGGAACCCTGAAGGATCATGGGTTAGAGGCCCACCTGATGGGATTTTGGCAGACAATATAAAAGGTTACTGCTGCTGAGGTACTCTGTACCTGAGTTTACGGCCCAGGGCTCTGGATTTTGGTTTTGTTTTTGTTTTGTTTGTCCATGTCTGTCTATGTCTGATTGTCTTAATTGTTAGGAATTGGCTACCGGGGGTTGAGCTTCTTGGCGACTGTAGCAAGGACCCTAAGATTTTGTTGCTGCACCCACCTGGGAACAAAGCTCCTTCAAAATGGGCAATGTTAATTCAGTTCCCTCTTGCAGCCCTCTAGGCCACGTTCTCCAAAATTGGGAGACTTTCTGTTATGAATCCATGGAAAAATAAAAGATGGTTATTTTTTGTAACACTAAGTGACCATAATATTCTCTAGACTCTGGAGCACAATGGCCTGAAAATGGATCCTTAAATTACAATAAAACTTTGCAAGTAGATTTATTTTGTAAACAGGAATAAAAACGGGATGAAATACCTTATGTACAGTCTCTTACGTTCTTGTATCAGAATAAACCTGTGTAGAGTAGATGTAAGGTAATGGTCCAACAGGAAGGAAAGGCACAGACACCTGTTTTGCTGGATTCTAATGAGAAGGAGGGTGATTTGCGGGCTGAGTGGCCGCTCGGACGCTCCCCTCCACCCTTACAGGGTGCTGCTGCCGCTCCTTCACTGTCAGTATTTGAGCCTCAGGCTCTCGGGCCCCTGTGCCCTCCACCCCAGTCTCTGAGGGTTGAGAAACAGGAATGGCCTCCCCTCTCATTACCTGCCAGGGTGTGCAGCTTGGCCAGGGTGCTACCCAAGTGCGGATAGGGCAATATCCCTTAAGGCAAGTCCCCACGGGGGCTGTGAATGCTGAGACTGGGCAGCTGATGGGATGGATCTGGGTCCACTTCCCTGTCCGCTTTGGATTTATTTAATTGGAAGAATAATATGCCAACTTATACAGATGACTCGAGAATGGAAAACCTTCATTGATTTTTGGTTGTTTTTTTTTTGCAACCTACAACCTAACCTGGGCAGATGTTCAAAATTTATTAAACACCCTCCTCACTTCAGAAGAGCATAGGATGGTGCTGGATAAAGCTCGAGACGAGGCAGATCTGCTTCATGCAGAAACCCCTGGCAACCCGGTGAGGGCTGCTGCATGCAGGGCTACACCAAAAGCAGATCCTGATGGGATGTGAACGCTGGAGACAGGCCCGAACTTTACTGAGATTGCGTTCTTGCAGGATTGCAAAGAGGGATGCCAAAACAAGCCTTAATAAAGTACAGGAGGTAAAACAGACCAAATGAGGATCCTTCAGAATTTCCAGAAAGGGTCTTTAAAGCCTATAGGCAACGTACAAAGAGAATTTATAAAAGTCAGAGTGACCAGTTTTGGTCAGAGCGCACCCAGTGTACAGAAGAAACTGCCAAAGATGGAAGGGCCTTTAGGAATACCTATGTCTTGACTTGTTGAAACTGCCTTTAACGTTTCTAATGGCAGAGACCAGGTTCAGGAGAAAAGGGAACAATGGAGAATGAAAGAGCCTGCTCTGCGGGCGGCTACCTTAACACCAGGAAGAGCTGAATGGAATCAAGGACTCTCACAAGGGACTCGGCAAAAGCTTCCGCTCAAACGGGCCCCCAGTAGCTGGACCCTGCCAGTGTGCATATTGCAAACAGGAGGGACGCTGGAAAAGAGGGTCCCATCCTAAGTAAGCCTCTTGAAGGTAAACAGCTGGCACATCGGATGCCCGAGCTGAGAATGACAGTGACCAAGAATGCCAGGCCCTAGGGGTTCCTTTAAATCTTGTGAAGTCCATCATTTCCCAAGCGGAGCCCTGGATGACTATGACCGTGGGAAATTAACTTGGATTTTGATTGATATTGGGCCATTTACTCAGTTTTAAATACCTGGCTTTCTAAGCTTCCTTCTAAAACTATGTTAGTAACTGGGGTGTCCAAAGAAACCTTGAAAATGCCTTTTTTTTCCAGCTGCTAAACTGTCAGTTGGGGAAAACGCATCTGAAGCATACCTTCGTATACGTGCCTGAATGCCCCATTCCCCTTCTGAGACGAGATTTACTAACTAAATATCAGGGTTACCTTTGCCCCTGAGTGGACAGACGTTAAAGTACCACCAGAGCAGGCTTGCGCATTGCAGGCTTTATTACTCCAATCCCCAAAAGAACAGCCTGCAACTGTTCCAGAAGAGATTTGCAAAGAGGAATCCGAAGACCTGGGCAGACGGGAGGCTGGGAATAGCAAGGAGCTAGGCCTATACAGCTTAGGATACCACCTGAGGTCAGCTTGTACACGATTTAAGAACAATTAGATTGTAAAAGAGACTACTCCAGTAGTCCCTAACCCATATTCTCTGCTCACTAATCTGTCCAGACATTGTTGGTTTACTGTATTAGAGTTGAAAGATGCCTTTTCTTGCATATCCTTGTTTTAAATCCCAAGAGTTATTTGCTTTCAAATGGGAAGATCTAGGTACTAAGAATTAAACAACAGTACTGCTGGACAGTACTTCCTCAGGGATTTAAAACTCTACCCGCGATGTTTGGAGAAATCCTGGCAAAAGATTTGAGGGACCCGCAACTAAATGAGGGAGCCCTGCTCCAGGACGTAGTTGATGCTGGTTACCAGTAAAACAAAGGACACCTGAGACCAGAATATGGTTGTTTTTTGGGGGTTTTTTTTCAGAATATGGTTTAGATTTCAACCTTTTTGGTTGAACAGGTCTATCAGGTATCCAAGAAAAAGCACAGAGTTCTCAATCCCTCTGTTAAATATTTGGGTTTTGAACTCTCACAAGGACAGAGACTTGCCCTCTAATGGAAGGGAAGCTCTAGCTAGGGCTGCAGCTCCCACCAAGAGATAATTGCAGGAATTTCTGGGAATGGCTGGGTTCTGCCGTATTTGGGTCCCCAACTTTGGACTCATAGCAAAACCCATTTAGGAAGCTCTTAAAGGAGACAATGAACATCTAGACTGAAATCATGGAGGATAAACATCCTGAAGACCAGCTCCATCTTCGCGGGTTGGGACCTTATGAGGAATGCACCGAAAAAGGGAGAAAGCACGTTGCGGGAGGAATACCGCAGTGGTTCCAACCCTGACGCTGACTTTCCCGAGTGGGCAAGCAAACCCCCAGAAAAAAGCCACAGGAAAGAAATTAAGGTGAGTGGGATTGCTGCAGTAGTGGCTTTGAAAAGTAAAATTTAGAAAGCAATTTAAATAATTTGCTAGTAACCAGATTGATTGTTTTCTTTTGTTCTGCCTTCTCTTTGTTTCGAACCTCCCAGGCTTGGACAATTCAGTGATTAGGATTTTTCAATCTTTGGCAAAAGTAGGTAATTTCTCTAGCTTTTGGATATGTCATCTAAAACCTTCTGTATTTGATCATGCTGACCCCTTGGTTGTGCCTGTCGTTAATTTTTGACCATCCCTAACTTCACTGTGACTTCAGGTGTGAACATATCAAATTAGGCTAATCAACAAAATGTCCTGTCATGTTTTTTTCTTTAATAAGCCAAAATTTGGTCTCCTCGTGTCCTCAGAATAAAAAACAACCAAAAAACAAACAACAAAAAAATCCCTGGCACCTACCCTTGTTAGGGTTCTATTTGGTGAGGATATTGTAGAAACCACACTTAATTCTCCCAGCCTGTGTTCCTTCGATGCTATCTGTTTCAGTCAAAGGTGATAATGATCAACACACTCCAATTGGTAAAAAAGTAAGACCCCGATCCCTGGCTCGCCAGTGTCCTAGGTAAAATCCCTAAAAATGAGTCGAAATGTTCGCACGTCTGGCGTTCTGTATGCCCTCACAGTGTACATATTTGCCCCACCCCGTACCTATTTGTCTACAGTTTTTATTACCAATCTTGGGCCTATGAATGCCTTGACAGCTGGCGCATAAGTGGTATTTGGGATCAAAATGTTAACTTGAAACCAGGAACAAGAGAATATTCTCAAATGAGTGCTAAATAGTTTGATTCCTCAAGCCCCTGTTACGCCTATGCCCCTTATCAGCAGGAATTAGCCAGATCTGTCCTCACCCTTTTTCCTCAAGAGTTGAGGAATGATCAAAAAGCAAGGGGGGACTGAAACCGTGGGTAAAATCCACTTCACCTGCCTTCAGTAATCAAGGTGGTTTTTTAAGACTCTCATGTGCTCCAAGCAGCATGTAGTCTAAACAAGATGTTTGCCCGAGTTGTTTTCTAGGAACTTGGAGTCAGCTGTGTCTAGTTTGAGCTGAGCTGGTTAAGACTGGATAGAACCACCGACCCTTCAACTGGGCATGCGTGTCTGTTGCTTAGTGACTTTTTGAACGTGCAGAGGCCTATAGCTTAGTTACACCTGTGCAAAGATTCCCGCACCTTTTTCCAATCGCCTTTCTCCACGCTTCCCACACCTCCAACTGCCCGCTGCTTTCTTCTTTATCCTATAAATACCCCGAGCTCCTTGCCTTTGGGGAGGCGGATTTGAGATTTGTTCTCCCATCTCCTGCTTGGCTGCCTTGTAAACCCTCTTTGCTGCAAACCTCGTGGGCTCAGCATTTTGGCTTGCTGTGCGTTGGACAAGAGGAACATAGTCTAGTAAACAATTTGTGTCTGGGTTTTTGGAGGCAGGAAAGCCTTTTGTTGGTGGTTAGAACGTCCTCTGTGTTTTGTGACTATGCAGATGTCATATGAAGATGAGTGTAGTAGACATAAATTTATCACCGAGCACTGCTAGGGAAAGTGTGCTTGAAGAGAAAAGACAGAGTTTGGGGCTCACATGTGTCCTGTAAGGATTAAAAATGTGGAAGTTACTGGCTATTTTTACACTATAAGTTCTAAGAACTGTGCCGATTCAGAATAAGGGCTATGAGGAGAGAAGAAGGAAACCATATTGAGAGGTAATGCAAATGTGGAAGCTATAAAATGAAGGGAATGCTTTATATCCCAGAGCTCCTGGGAACGCTGAGCCAGGAGATGGACTTTGACTTATTTCTAGCCCTGCAGAGTCCAGGACAACCATACCTGTTAGGTATAGACTCATGACATTCTACCTCATGTCGGAGGGTGAACGCTTTACAGCATTATTGGGAGAAAACTTAACTTGGGTAAAACTAAACTAGGACTTTCTGTTTTGTTCTTTTCCTTTGTGGAAGGAAAAAGGAGTGGAATATATGAAGAAAATTGTTGATTCTTCGTGTCCCAAAGCAAGACACTTACAATTTGCAGCAGCTTACAACCTTGGAAGAGCTTATTATGAAGGAAAAGGCGTTAAACAATCAGACGAGGAAGCTGAAAGGTAATCTGACTTGAGAACAAGATTTTTGTTTTAATCAAATGCTTTAAACAAAGAATAACTTGCCTTGCCCTTCTCTTCTAGACTGTGGCTTTTTGCTGCAGACAATGGAAATCCAAAAGCTAGTGTGAAGGCTCAAAGTATCCTAGGATTGTATTACTCAACAAAGGAACCCAGAGAGTTAGAGAAGGTAACAGTGATTTGTTTAAATCCTAGCATCCTGTGTAGATTAATATTTGGTGAGGAGTAAGTATGTAGTCTGAATATCTCTTACATTTCTTTCAATGTAAAGAAAGCTTACATTTTAGGATCTCCAAGCTCATTTCACCCTTCCTCAACTATGAATGCTGCCTTCCCTGCCTCTACCAAAGGAGACCACGGATGTGAGCACTTTGTATGCTATAAAAAGCACACATATAAAATATTCTGCCATAAAAGGTAAAAGGAGGGAGAGTCAGTACAACCTCTTTAATCACCAATGATGGAAAACCCTTTCCAAGAAATCTTACAGGGAGAAGGAAATGAGGCGTTAAAGGCAAACTTGTAGGAGGCACATAACCCCCAAGATCCTTGTCAGATAACTGAGCAGCTACTTGGAAATCGGTTTGGACTAACTCAGATTCACTGTAGCTGAGTATTGAGCAAACGTGCTTGGACCACATGCAGGTTTTTATCCTTGGTTTTCTTTGATCCTGTTGGAGCTCCAAGAGGATCTGAGAGATGGCTGCAATCTCACATCAGCTGCTCTCCTCTCCTTGCTGCGCCTCATTACAAAGCCTTTCAGACGCTTGGTTCCTATTTCCCACCTTTTTGGTCCTTCCTCTGGAAAATCTGAAAATCCTGAAACCTGAACAGCTGAGCTCGAGCCAGTGACCTCGCCTATACTGTGGGCAGACAACGGGCGGGCTCCCCTCAGCACCCTCTCTCAGGCATGTGACGTTGGTGCTAGTCTGACATACATTCAGGGGGTTAGAACGGTGTCCTAGAGATGAATTAATGGTACTATCTTACAGAGATATTCCATTTATAATCCACCTTGTGAATACTAGGGAATTGTGCTTTCTCCTAGGCATTTTATTGGCATTCAGAAGCTTGTGGCAATGGAAACCTGGAATCCCAGGGTGCGCTTGGGCTCATGTACTTTTATGGACAAGGCATCCACCAGGATACCGAGGCTGCCCTGCATTGCTTGAGGGAAGCAGCAGAGCGTGGAAATGTCTACGCTCAAGGGAATCTCGTGGAGTATTACTATAAGATGAAATTTTTTACAAAGTGTGCTGCATTTTCCAAAAGGTGAGTAAGCTGGATAAAAGTATTTACAAAAACTCTTACTAGATGTTCTATGCCAGGTCTGTTTAATAGAACTCACTGCAGTATTGGAAATGATGGCTATTGGTACTTGCAGTGTGGCCAGTGCAACTGAGGACTGAACTTGTAGTTTTCATTGGGTTTTAATTTTAATAGCCACACGTAGCTCCTGGCTACCATATTGGATAGTACATCTGTTAGGGTGCAGAACTTCAGTGCTATTTGCTCTGTATACCATCTAAGTAATCTTACACAAGTTTAACTTTTGGGGCATCAATTGTTCTTTTGTAATCCTGCAGAAGTATTTTCTTCTTGATTTAAAAAAAAATAGTGAATATAAAGAGTTTAACACAGCTTGGCACATGAGAAATATTAAACTTTTTTTCCTACACCCTTAGCCATAGGTTCTATAACTGCACAATTACAATATAGCTTGATGAGGACTGCACAATGAGAATGGATAAAAGACTCCAACACTAACATAAATTATATGGAAATTTCTCTTCTCTGAGGCCATTTACTTTCCTGCATTTACCCACAATGTACAAATGCAACAGACCTGAGTGTCCTCTAAAATGGCTATAAGGCCATGCTGCCATTTCCCTCCCAATAATGCCCCTCCCACGGAGCCCACAGGTTCCCCTCTCCCCGAGCCCAGTGTGAGGCAGACATCCACACTGAAGGATGAAGGAATTGCTTTTACCCTCTCCTCCCCAACATCATGGCCTCCAGGCAGCAGGCCACTTAAAGGTGTGGTCTCTGATGTCTCAAATCCTCTAGTGCCCATATGGTTAAAACTAAGACTTCAAACAGTTCTTTAAAAAATTTTGGAACTTTCCATGTTCCTATTTCCCACAGTATTACGGCTGACGTGGAGTTGACTTGTTTTCATGTAGTTCTCCATTGCTGTATCTGGGTTATAGAGAAGGACTTTTTATTGCCCATTATCATAGATGTGTAAGTTTATTAATGTGTTTTCTGGTCCTGTGTGACTAAAGTCCAAATTCAAGGTTGATGTTTAAATACCCAAAGGGATAGAAAAATGCTTTTTTCCCATTGTTTAAATCTGCAAAGTGATGAGTTCTTGTAATATA
>NW_020174712.1:2813244-2927897 GCF_003031525.2 Neophocaena asiaeorientalis asiaeorientalis | reverse complement strand
TTTTTTTTTAGTGGTTATTAAGCCTGACCAGTATAATCCTAGGAAGCCATATAGTAACCACTGCAGTTAGTTCCTCTTCTTCTGGTGTTAGTTGACTGTTCTATTTACCCTTCGCCACAGAGCAAACAATTTTGTTCTCCAACTGGTAGAAATAATAGAGAAACCACTTGGGGCACATGGACAGTTTCTGGGCATGTTTATAAAAATGTAAACTGTAACTGATACTGTTTTTAATTTCACAACTGGATGTTGTAACAGGATTGCTGACTACGATGAGATTTATGACATCCCCACGATAGCCCAGGTCACGGACTGTCTCCCAGAATTCATCAGCAGAGGCATGGCCATGGCCTCTTTCTACCACGCACGGTGTCTGCAGCTTGGCTTGGGTATCACAAAGGATGAAGCAACAGCTAAACACTATTATTCTAAAGTAAGCCTGACAACAAATATAAATTGACTCAATAGAAATTTCTGGGTTTTTAGTTGAGACTTGGACATCTTTTTAAATCAGTGTTTTTATTCCTACTTATTGTGCAGATAACCTCTGTCTACCAAGAGGTTGTCAGACATGCAGCTTGTTTGCAAACAATTCTGTCATTCTTTTTAATAATTAAGCACAGATGGTAAAATTTCTATTTTTCTTAATAGTCTGTGCCTACAAGACACCTTCAGTTTATTAATTTATTTATTTTTGCTGTGTTGGGTCTTCATTTCTGTGCAAGGGCTTTCTCTAGTTGTGGCAAGCGGGGGCACTCTTCATCGCAGTGTGAGGGCCTCTCACTATTGCGGTCTTTCTTATTGCGGAGCACAGGCTCCAGACGCACAGGCTCAGTAGTTGTGGCTCACGGGCCCAGCCACTCTGTGGCATGTGGGATCCTCCCAGACCAGGGCTCGAACCCGTGTCCCCTGCATCAGCAGGCAGATTCTCAACCACTGCGCCACCAGGGAAGCCCTAAAATTTCTATCTTAGATGCAAATTATTCTATTTCACTGTCTGCCGCCTAAAGCCCAGCACCAAGACCTTAAACCCAGAACGTGCATGCCTTCTTTCACCCAGAAAAAGTGTGAATCTCTGTTTCATTCTAGTACATTAGAGTACATTTCACTAAGGTTTCTTTTTGCATGACATCTACCACACTTAGGTGGATATTGATGAATTTGAGTTAACCAGTTAAAATAAGCCTTTTCATGTTTTAATCCATGTGATCAGTTTATTTAGATAGTGAATGGATTTCACATCTAAAATCAACTGTTAAAAAGTGCAGAGGGGGCTTCCTTGCTGGCGCAGTGGTTGAGAGTCCACCTGCCGATGCAGGGGACACGGGTTCATGCCCCGGTCTGGGAAGATCCCACATGCTGCGGAGCAGCTGGGCCCATGAGCCATGGCCGCTGAGCCTGCGCGTCCGGAGCCTGTGCTCTGCAACGGGAGAGGCCACAACAGTGAGAGCCCTGCGTACCAAAAAAAAAAAAAAAAGTGCAGAGGGAGTGTGAAAGGGAATCATGAATAGTAACTGCAAGTTTTTTTAAAAAAAAAACAAAAAACTGCACACTTTAGGTCCATGACATCTGTAAGTCCAAATGAGAATTAGATCATAAAACTTCATGCAATGCCAAACTGTTCAAGCTGGAGCAGGGAACAAGGCAAGGAACAGTTTTCTAAGTCCCTTGCCTAAATCTGATCACGTTACAGCAGTGGTTCTCAAAATTATTTGCATATTAAAATCACGTGGGGAATCTCTTAATAATTCCTAAAGCTCAGGCCTTATTTCAGAAAAATTAAATCACCATCTCCCAGAATGGGACACAAGCAGATTTATTTAAGCTCCACAGGGGGTTCCAATGTGTAGGCAAGTTTGGAACCTAAATTATTTTGTTGGAAATTTAAAATTTCCAGAGTATTAAACCCATACCAACACAAATATAGGAACACAATACAAAAATACAACTGACCTGGGGCTTCCCTGGTGGCACAGTGGTTAAGAATCCACCTGCCAATGCAGGGGACACAGCTTCGAGCTCCGGTCTGGGAAGATCCCACATGCCGTGGAGCAACTGAGCCTGTGCTCTAGAGCCTGCACTGTAGAGCCCTCGAGCCACAACTACTGAAGCCTGCGGGCCTAGAGCCCGAGCTCCGCAACAAGAGAAGCCACCACAGTGAGAAGCCCACATACCGGAAAGAAGAGCAGCCCCCGCTCGACGCAACTAGACTAAGCCCATGCGCAGCAACGAAAACCCAGCACAGCCAAAAAAACAAATACAACTGACCTTTGAGATATTTACCATTACACCATTAGTATGTATAACAGCTGTCTTTGTTTAATCTAAGTGTTCTGTATATTATACCAATTTCCAAACCAAGTCAATTTCAGATTCTATGCTATCTTTGGTACCCTTTCCAAGTAAACATAGCAGAGAGCTCTGGGTGGAAAATATCCTGAAATGTGGTATATGTTCAGCCTAAATAAAAGAGCATAATAAACAAATTACAATTTAAAAACTATTTTCCTTATGGTGGGAGATAATACAGCCCCGTTACTCAATTTTGGCCACTGGATTTTATGGGAGATACTTCCCTAAGTTTTCTCCATTTTAAAAGTAAGCCAGAGAAGGACCTGGAATCATGTCAGATGAGGTACAATAACAAACTCTAGTATTTTACTCAGAGAAAAGATGTGAGGGGCTTCTGATAGTGGTCTTCATCAGACTGAAAGGCTGTCCTACAAAAGAGGCACTGTAGGGAAGGGAGAATGACAGCCCACGGCAGTATGTTACTGGAGAGATAAGGCCGCAGATGAAGAGACCCTGGGTTGAAAGTCAGGAGCCCCAGGCCTGGTCTCAGCTTTGCCACCCTCAGACTGGGTGACTACCCACTCCTTTCCCTCTCAGTTTCCAGGAAACCAGCAATGTATGTCCTTCTAGGAACAGTCAACGATTCTAAAGGGTTGGGGATAGGGGATTTTAGCTTAATACAAAGAATCTTCTAAAATAACTGTTTATAGGTAAAACCTTAGTTTTTATTTCCTAAAGGTGGTGACTTTTAAAATATTTATTTATTTTTGGCTGTGTTGGGTCTTTGTTGCTGCATGTGGGCTTTCTCTAGTTGTGGCAAGTGGGGGCTACTCTTCATTGTAGTTCGCAGGCTTCTCATTGCGATGGCTTCTCTTGAGCATGGGCTCTAGGTGCACAGACTTCAGTAGTTGTGGCACGTGGGCTCAGTAGTTGTGGTGCATGGGCTTTGTTGCTCCGTGGCATGTGGAATCTTCCCAGACCAGGGCTCGAACCCGTGTCCCCTGCATTGGTAGGCACATTCTTAACCACTGTACCACCAGAAAAACCCAAGGTGGTGACTTAAAAAAAGTTTTTTTATATTGGAGTATAGTTGATTTACAATGTTGTTGGTTTCAGGTGGACAGCAAAGTGATTTAGTTATACATATATCTTTTGTTTTTTTAAATTTATTTATTGTGGCTGTGTTGGGTCTTCGTTGCTGCGTGTGGGCTTTCTCTAGTTGCAGCGAGTGGGGGCTACTCTTCGTTGCAGTGTGCGGGCCTCTCATTGTGGTGGCTTCTCTTGTTGCAGAGCACGGGCTCCAGGCGCGTAGGCCTCAGCAGTCACAGCACGTGGGCTCAGCAGTTGTGGCTCGCAGGTTCTAGAGCACAGGCTCAGGAGCTGTGGTGCACAGGCTTAGTTGCTCTGTGGCATGCGGGATCCTCCCAGACCAGGGCTTGAACCCGTGTGCCCTGCATTGGCAGGCGGACTCTCAGCCACTACGCCACCAGGGAAGCCCCATGTATCTATTCTTTTTCAGATACCTTTCCCATATAGGTTATTACAGAGTACTGAGTAGAGTTCCCTGTATTATACAGTAGATCCTTATTGATTATCTATTTTATATATAGTTGTGTGTATATGTTAATCCCAACCTCTAAATTTATCCCTCCTGCCCCACTTTTCCCTTTTGGTAACCATGTTTCTGAAGTCTGAGTCTGTTTTGTAAGTAAGTTAATTTGTACCACATTTTTAGATTCCACATATAAGTGATATCATATACTTGTCTTTCTTTGGCTTACTCGCTTAGTATGATAATCTCTAGGTCCATCCATTGTTGCTGCAGATGGAATTATTCCATTATTCCAGGTCTTAGTTGCAGCACATGGGATCTTCGTTGCGGTGTGTGGGATCTTTAGTTGCAGCATCCTGCATGCTGCAACGAACACCTGGCATGCTGCAACTAAAGTACCACGTATTCTTTACCCATTCATCTGTCAATGGACATTTAGGCTGTTTCCATGTCTTGGCTATTGTGAATAGTGCTGCTATGAACACTGGGGGGCATGTTCTTTTTGAATTATGGTTTTCTCCGGAAATATGCCCAGAAGTGGGATTGCAGGATCACATTGCAGCTCTATTTTAGCTTTTTGAGGAAACTCCATACTGTTTTCCATAGTGGCTGCACCAATTACATTCCCTCCAACCTTGTAGGAGGGTTCCCTTTTCTCCACATGCTCTCCAGCATTTGTTACTTGTAGACATTTTTTTTTACATCTTTATTGGAGTATAATTGCTTTACAATGGTGTGTTAGTTTCTGCTTTATAACAAAGTGAATCAGTTATATATATACATGTGTTCCCATATCTCCTCCCTCTTGCGTCTCCCTCCTTCCCACCCTCCCTATCTCACCCCTCTAGGTGGTCACAAAGCACGGAGCTGATCTCCCTGTGCTGTGCGGCTGCTTCCCACTAGCTATCTATTTTAGGTTTGGTAGTGTATATATGTCCATGCCTCTCTCTCACTTTGTCACAGCTTACCGTTCCCCCTCCCCATATCCTCAAGTCCATTCTCTAGTAGGTCTGTGTCTTTATTCCTGTCTTACCCCTAGGTTCTTCATGACATTTTCTTTTTTCTTAGATTCCATATATATGTGTTAGCATACAGTATTTGTCTTTCTCTTTCTGACTTACTTCACTCTGTATGATAGACTCTAGGTCCATCCACTTCACTACAAATAACTCAATTTCGTTTCTTTTTATGGCTGAGTAATATTCCATTGTATGTATGTGCCACATCTTCTTTACCCATTCATCCGATGATGGACACTTAGGTTGTTTCCATCTCCTGGCTATTGTAAACAGAGCTGCAATGAACATTTTGGTACATGACTCTTTTTGAATTATGGTTTTCTCAGGGTATATGCCCATTAGTGGGATTGTTTGTCATATGGTAGTTCTATTTGTAGTTGTTTAAGGAACCTCCATACTGTTCTCCATAGTGGCTGTACCAATTCACATTCCCACTAGCAGTCTGCCCTTTTCTCCACACCTCCTCCAGCATTTATTGTTTCTAGATTTTTTGATGACAGCCATTCTGACTGGTGTGAGATGATATCTCATTGTAGTTTTGATCTGCATTTCTCTAATGATTAATGATGTTGAGCATTCTTTCATGTGTTCGTTGGCAAGCTGTATATCTTTTTTTTTTGCGGTACGCAGGCCTCTTACTGTTGTGGCCTCGGCAGGCAGACTCTCACCCACTGCGCCACCAGGGAAGCCCTGCAATCTGTATATCTTATTGGAGAAATGTCTATATAGGTCTTCTGCATATTTTTGGATTGGGTTCTTTGTTTTTTTATTATTGAGCTACATGAGCTGCTTGTAAATTTTGGAGATTAATCCTTTATCAGTTGCTTCATTTGCAAATATTTTATCCCATTCGGAGCGTTGTCTTTTGGTCTTGTTTATGGTTTCCTTTGCTGCGCATCTCTCCCACCTCAGAGGCACAGCACTGACTCCTGGCTGCAGCACCAAGAGCCTTTCATCCACATGGCTCAGAATAAAAGGGAGAAAAAGTAAAAAGAAAGTAAGAGGATAAAATAAAATAAAGTATGATAAAGTTATTAAAAGATAAATAATTATTAAGAAAAAAATTTTAAGTAAAAAAAAAAGGACGGACACAACCCTAGGACAAATGGTGAAAGCAAAGTTGTACAGACAGAATCTCACACAGAAGCATACACATACACACTCACAAAAAGAGGAAAAGGGGAAAAAATAATAAATCTTGCCCTCAAAGTCCACCTCCTCAATTTGGGATGATTCCTTGTCTATTCAGGTATTCCACAGATGCAGGTACATCAAGTTGATTGTGGAGATTTAATCCACTGCTCCTGAGGCTGCTGGGAGAAATTTCCCTTTCTCTTCTTTGTTCGCACAGCTCCTGGGGGTTCAGTTTAGGATTTGGCCCCGCAACTGCGTGTAGGTCACTGGAGGGTGTCTGTTCTTCGCTCAGACAGGACGGGGTTAAAGGAGCCACTGATTCGGGGGCTCTGGTTCACTCAAGCCGGGGGGAGGGAGGTGTACAGATGCGGGGCAAGCCTGCAGCGGCAGAGGCCAGCATAATGTTGCACCAGCCTGAGGCATGCTGTGCGTTCTCCTGGGTAAGTTGTCCCTGGATCACGGGACCCTGGCATTGGCAGGCTGCACAGGCTCCCTGGAACGGAGGTGTGGAGAGTGGCCTGTGCTCACACACAGGCTTCTTGGTGGAGGCAGCAGCAGCCTTAGCGTCTCATTCCCATCTCTGGGGTCCATGCTTTTAGCCCCGGCTCGCGCCCGTCTTTGGAGCTCCTTTAAGCAGGGCTCTTAATGCCCTCTCCTTGTGCACCAGGAAACAAAGAGGGAAGAAAAAGTCTCTTGCCTCTTCGGCAGGTCCAGACTTTTCCCGGACTCCTCCCAGCCAGCCGTGGTGCACTAATCCCCTGCAGGCCGTGTTCACGCCCCCAACCCCAGTCCTCTCCCTGGGATCCGACCGCAGCCTGAGCTGCAGCTCCGAGCCCCCACCCACTGCAGCGGGTGAGCAGACAAGCCTTTTGGGCTGGTGAGTGCCAGTCGGCCCCGATCCTCTGTGCGGGAATCTCCCCGCTTTGCCCTCTGCACCCCTGTTGCTGTGCTCTCCTCCGTGGCTCCAAAGTTTCCTCCCTCTGCCACCCACAGTCTCTGCCCATGAAGGGGCTTCTAGTGTGTGGAAACCTTTCCTCCTTCACAGCTGCCTCCCAGAGGTGCAGGTCCCGTCCCTATTCTTTGTCTCTGTTTTTTTTTACTTCTGCTGTGCACCACCAGGGAAGCCCCTCTTGTAGACTTTTTAATGATGACCATTCTGACGGATGTTAGGTGATACCTCACTGTAATTTTGACTTGCATTTTTCTAATCAGCGACATTGAACATCTTTTCATGTGCTTTTTGGCCATCTGTCTGTCTTAGATCTTCTGCCCATTTTTTGATTGGGTTTTTAAAAATATATTGAGCTGCATGAGCACAATTATTTTGCATTGGCTTGGCCAAAAAGTTCATTTTGGTTTTCCCATAACATCTTACGGAAAAACCAAAATGAACTTTTTTGCCAACCCAATATATTTTGGAGTTTACAAATGATGCAACCAACAAGGGATTAAATATTCTTTCTGCGGGTTGTCTTTCCATTTTGTTTATGGTTTCCTTTGCTGTGCGAAAGCTTTTAAGTTTAATTAGGGTTCCATTTATTTTTGTTTGTATTTTCATTACTGTAGGAGGTGGAACCAAAAAGATACTGTGATTTATGTCAAAGAGTGTTCTGCCTATGTTTTCCTCTATGACTTTTATAGTATGTAGTCTTACATTTAGGTTCTTAATCCATTTTGAGTTTATTTTTGTGTATGATGTTAGAGAATGTTCTAATTTTATTCTTTTACACGTAGCTGTCCAGTTTCCCCAGCACCACTTATTGAAGAGACTGTCTTTTCTCTATTATATATCCTTACCTTCTTTATTGTAAATTAATTGACCATAGGTGTGTGGGTTTACTTCTGGGCTTTCTATCCTGTTTCACTGATCTGCAAGTCCGTCTTTGTGCCAGTGTATGTTCTAATTTTATTCTTTTACACGTAGCTGTCCAGTTTCCCCAGCACCACTTATTGAAGAGACTGTCTTTTCTCTATTATATATCCTTACCTTCTTTATTGTAAATTAATTGACCATAGGTGTGTGGGTTTACTTCTGGGCTTTCTATCCTGTTCCACTGATCTGCAAGTCCGTCTTTGTGCCAGTACCATACTGCAGCTTTATACTATAGTCTGAAGTCAGGGAGACTGATTCCTCCAGCTCCGTTTTTCTTTCTCAAGATTGCTTTGACTTTTTGGAGTCTTTTGGGTTTCCATAAGAATTTTAAAATTTTTTGTTCTAGTTCTGTGAAAAATGCCGTTGGTAATTTGATAGGGATTGCATTGAATCTGTAGATTCGCTTGGGCAGTATAATCATTTTGACAATATTCTTTCAATCCAAAAACATGATATATCTTTCCATCTGTTTGTGTCATCTGATTTCTTTCATCAGTGTCTTACAGTTTTTGGAGTACAGGTCTTTTGCCTCCTTAGCTAGGTTATTTCTGGGTATTTTATTCTTTTTGATGCAATGGTAAATGGGATTGTTTCCTTAATTTCTCTTTCTAATCTTTCATTGTTAGTGTGTAGGAATGCAAGAGATTTCTCTGTATTAATTTTGTATCTTGCAACTTTACCAAATTCATTGATGAGCTCTAGTAGTTTTCTTGTAGCATCTTTAGGATTTTCTACGTATAGTATCATGTCATCTGCAAACAGTGACAGTTTTACTTCTTTTCCAATTTGGATTCCTTTTATTTCTTTTTCTTCTCTGATTGCTGTGGCTAAGACTTCCAAAACTATGTTGAATAATAGTGGCAAGAGTGGACATCCTTGTCTTGTTCTTGATCTTAGAGGGAATGCTTTCAGCTTTTCACTACTAAGATGTTAGCTGTGGGTTTGTCATATATGGCCTTCATTATGTTGAGATAGGTTCCCTCTATGCCCACTTTCTGAACAGGTTTTATCATAAGTGGGTGTTGAATTTTGTCAAAAGCTTTTTCTGCATCTATTAAAATGATCATATGGTTTTTATTCAATTTATTAACATGGCGTATCACATTGATTTGCATATATTGAAAAATCCTTGCATCCCTGGGATAAATCCCACTTGATTATGATGTATGATCCTTTTAATGTATTGTTGGATTTGGTTTGCTAGTATTTTGTTGAGGATTTTTGCATCTATGTTCATTGGTGATATTGGCCTGTAATTTTCTCATCTTGTGGTATCTTTGTCTGGTTTTGGTATCAGGGTGATGGTGGCCTTATAGAATGAATTTGGGAGTATTCCTTCCTCTGAAATTTTTTGAAATAGTTTCAGAAGGATAGGTGTTAACTTCTCTAAATGTTTGATAGAATTTGCCTGTGAAAACATCTGGTCCTGGATTTTTATTTGTTGGGAGTTTTTTAATCAGTTTCAATTTCAGTACTTGTAATTGGTCTGTTCATATTTTTTATTTCTTCCTGGTTTAGTTTTGAGAGATTGTATCTTCCTAAGAAATTGTTCATTTCTTCTAGGTTGCCATTTTATTGGCATAAAGTTGCTTGTAGTAAGTAGTTGCTTATGATCCTATGTATTTCTGTGGTGCCAGTTGTAACTTCTCCTTTTTAATTTCTAATTTTATTGATTTGAGCCCTTTCCCTTTTTTCCTTGATGAGTCTGGCGAAAGGCTTATCAGTGTTGTTTATCTTTTCAAAGGACCAGCTTTCAGTTTCATTGATCTTTTCTCTTGTTCATTTCTACTTCCTTTAGTTTTGATCTGATCTTTATGATTTCTTTCCTTCTGCTAACTTTGGGTTTTGTTTTTTTCCTCTAGTTGCTTTAGGTGTGTACGGTTAGGTTGTTTATTGGGGATTTTTCTTGTTTCCTGAGGTAAGACTATATTGCTATAAACTTCCCTCTTAGACCTGCTTTTGCTGAGTCCCATAGGGTTGAATCATTGTTTTCGTTTTCATTTGTCTCTAGGTATTTTTTTATTTCCTTTTTGATTTCTTCAGTGATTCATTGGTTGTTTAGTAGCATATTGTTTAGCCTCCACGTGTTTGTGCTTTTTACAGTTTAATTCTTGTAGTTGATTTCTAATCTCATAGCATTGTGGTCAGAAAAGATTCTTGATATGATTTCAATTAAATTTACTGAGGCTCGCTTTATGGCTCAGCATGTGATCTATCCTGGATAATTTTCCATGTGCACTTGAAAAGAATGTGGGTTCTGCTGCTTTCAGATGGATTGTTCTGTAAATATCAACTAAGTTCATCTGGTCTAATGCATCATTTAAAGCCTGTGTTTCCTTACTGATTTTCTGTCTGGGTGATCTGTCCATTGAGGTAAGTGGCGTGTTAAAGTCTCCCAGTATTATTGTTACCATCAATTTCTCCTTTTATGGATGTTAGCAGTTGCCTTACATATTGAAGTGCTCCTATGTTAGGGGCATATATAATTTTTATGTCTTCTTGGATTGATCCCTTGATCATTATGTAGTGTCCTTCTTTGTCTCTTGTAACATTCTTTATTTTAAAATCGATTTTGTCTGAGATGAGAATTGCTACTCCAGCTTTCTTTTGCTTCCCATTTGCATGGAATATCTTTTTCCATCCCCTCACTTTGTTTGTATGTGTCCCTAGATATGAAATGGGTCTCTTGTAGACAGCATATATATGGGTCTTTTGTATCCATTCAGTCAGTCTGTGTTTTGGTTGGAGCATTGAATCAATTTACATTTAAGGTAATGACTGATATGTATGTTCTTATTGCCATTTTGTTAATTGTTTTGGATTTGTTTCTGTAGGTTTTTTCTTCCGTTCCTCTTTTGTTCCCTTCTCTTGTGATTTGATGACTACTTTAGTGTTGTGTTTGGATTTTTTTCTTTTTGCATGTTTATCTATTGTACATTTTTGGTTTGCAGTTACCATGAGGTTTTGATATAGCAGGCTATATATATACAAGATTGTTTTAAGTTGCTGGTCTCTTAATTTCAAATGCGTTTCCCATATCCTGCATTTGTACTCTCCTCATGATTGCTGGTTTCGATATATTTGAGTGTGGATAATTTCCCATGTTTACTGTATGTTTGCCTTTACTGATGAGGCTTCCCATTTGTAATTTTCTTGTTTCTAGTCGTGGGCTTTTCTTTTCCACCTTGAGAAGTTCCTGGAGTATTTGCTGTAAAGCTGGTTTGGTGGTGCTAAATTCTCTTAGCTTTTGCTTGTCTGTAAAGCTCAACAAGAGCCTTGCTGGGTATTCTTGGTTGTAGGTTTTTCCTTTTCATCACTTTAAGTATATTGTGCCACTCCCTTCTGGCCTGCAGTTTCTGATAACTGTATAGGGATTCCCTTGTATGTTATTTGTTGCTTTTCCCTTGTTGCTTTTAATATTTTGTCTTTACCTTTTGTCAGTTTGATTAATGTGTGTCAGCATTTTCCTCCTTGGGTTTATCCTGTATGGGACTCTCTGCACTTCCTGGACTTTGGTGACTGTTTCCTTTCCCATGTTAGGGAATTTTTCAGCTATTATCTCTTCAAATATTTCCTCAGGCCCTTTCTCTCTCTCTTATCCTTCTGTGGCCCCTATAATGCAAATGTTGGTGTGTTTAATGTTGTCCCAGAGGTCTCTTAGACTGTCCTGCTTTCTTTTTATTCTTTTTTCTTCATTCTGTTCCGGGGCAGTGATTTTCACCACTCTGTCTTCCCGCTCACTTATCTGTTCTTCTGCCTCAGTTATTCTGCTATTCCTTCTAGTGTATTTTTCATTTCAGTTATTGTATTGTCCAACTGTTTGTTCCTTAAATCTTCTAGCTCTTTGTTAAACATTTCTTGTAGCTTCTTGGTCTGTGCCTCCATTCTTTTTCTGAGACCTTGGATCATCTTTACTTCATTACTCTGAATTCTTTTTCAGGTAGGTTGCCTATCTCCACTTTACTTAGTTCTTCTGGGGTTTTATCTTGTTCCTTCCTCTGGAACATATTCCTCTGCCATCTCATTTTATCGAACTTTCTCTGTTTGCCATCCTGCAGGCTACAGGATTGTAGCTCCTCTTGCTTGTAGTGTCTGCCCCCTTGGTGAGTGACGCTGATCTAACAGGCTTGTGCAGGCTTCCTGGTGGGAGGGACTGATGTCTCCTCAGTGGTGGGTGGAGCTGGGTCTTGTTCCTTTGATGGGCAGGGGTGTATTGAGGTGGCTGTGGGCTCAGGAAGACTTTAAGCAACCTGTCTGCTGATGGGTGGGGCTGTGCTCCTGCCCTGTTGGTAGTTTGGCCTGAGGCTTCCCAGCACTGGAGCCTTGGGCTGTTGGGTGGGGCCAGGTCTTGGCGTTGCAATGGCAGCCTCCAGGACACCTCACGCTGAGAAGTACTCCCCAGTACCTCTGCCACCAGTGTCCTTGTCCCCGTGGTGAGCCACAGCTGCCCTCCACCTCCCCCAGGAAACCCTCCAAGACCAGCAGGTAAGTCTGGCCTAGGCTTCTATTAAGTCACGCCTTTTTCCCCTGGGTCCTGGTGCACATGAGACCTTGTGTGTACCCTCCAAGAGTGGTGTTTCTGTTTCCCCCAGTCCTCTGGAGCTCCTGCAATCAAGTCCCGCTGGCCTTCAAAGCCAAATGCTCTGGGGGCTCCTCCTCCCGATGCCAGACCACTGGAGCCTGACATGGGGGCTCAGAACTCTCAGTCCTATGGGAGAACCTCACAATATAATTATTTTCCAGTTTGTGGGTCATCTACCCAGTGGATATGGGATTTGATTGTATCGTGAATACAACCCTCCTACCGTCTTGTTGTGGCTTGTTTTTCAAAGTAGACTATCTTTTTTGGTAGGTCCTAGTCCTTTTTTTGTCAGTGCTTTTCAGCAGTTAGTTGCGAGTTTGGTGTTTTTGTGAGACGAGGTGAGCTCAGGTCCTTCTAGTCTGCCATGTTATCCTCATCCCCTATATATACTAATTTGTACATGATTATGGGGACTGCAAAGACTGTCTGTCATCTGCAAGCTGGGAGACTCAGAAAAGCTGGTGGTTTAGTTCCAGTCTGAGTCTGAAGGCCTGAGAACCAGGAGAACCAATGGTGTAAGTCCCATTCTTTTTCCTTTTGTGCTTATTCGAGTTTGACTAGCACATAGGGTGCCACACGTAGAGGCCTTGAACCTAGTGTGAAATGGCTGTGCCAACACCTCAGCTTGGGGGGCCGTGTGCAGAAGCCAAGGTGCTTTTTGCCACTAGAAGCAAGCAAGCAAACATCTGGTAACCAACTGTCATGGGTACTAAAAGGGACAGTTTCTGCATGGAGTAAGGTCTGGATGAGGTAACTTCTGTCTTTCAAATTCCTGGCATACGATGAAATTATGCACCTTATTGCTAATTTAGGCATAACAAGATCATATGTTTAAAAAATTATACATGCTGCTATTCACATAACAGGTTTGAGGCCAAATGTTAACGCTTTCTATTTTACTTATTTTGATAATTCATAACTTAGAATACTATCAATGTGTAAATCTATTATTTTTAGCACTGAGAATTTTCTCTCCCAAAGGATAATAGCATGGTTATTTTTAGTTATGATCTATTAATACTTTGCACAGGTTAACTTGAATCTCCCTAATTAAGAAATCAGAATAGAAATGTATAACTATGAAATTCCCTTAAATCATTGCACTCTATTTCTTAAAAACAAAAGATCCAACAATTCAAAATATGTCTAAACTTTTTCTTTGATTTTTAAGGCTTGTCGTCTGAATCCTTCATTGGCAGATGAACTTCACACTTTACTTATTCGTCAGAGAATTTAGACTACAATGTATTTCAACAAAGATCATTGATCCTAACAACTTAGAATGTGTGTATTTTTATAATTTTTATAATAGCTATGTTTGTTTTCGCTCTCCCATGTTACATTATCCTGGGTATTTTACTGATGACAGGTTACCTTCATTCTTTTTTTTTAACATCTTTATTGGAATATAATTGCTTTACAATGGTGTGTTATCTTGAATTTGTAAAATGAAGCAACTTGAAACGCAGCTACAGGATCGAACTGCAGGAAGAGTCTTCAAAGATCCAGCTCTTAGGCTAGAGACTGACCAAGACCATGTCAAATATTGAAAACCATTCCATAAAGCAAGTATTTTTTTCCTTTCTTAAATAGTGTCCTGAAAGACTTAGTGTCATCTTAGCTTTAATAACTTCAGAAGTATAAATGCTACAAACTTATTTTTAAAAATCTGAAGTTTAATTCTTTAAATTTCTTTAATCCTTAGTGTTGTGAATTTTGAATAACTTTTAATTTTATTTCAGTCATCGAAGACTTCTAAAATAGAAAATTCCAAATTGAAAATTAAAAATCTAAATTTAAAATAAGTGGGTTTAAGAAACTGCTTACAATCTTGCCTTTCCATATCTTCCCCTAAACATCTTAATGAGTAAAACTGCTATGTTCCTGGTAATCAGTTAAAACAAGATGCTTCTCTGTGCTTCAGGTCCTTTTCTACATTTTAAAAACCCTCAATGTATTTCAAAACATGATAAAATTTCAAATCATCTACCAATATAACTAAACTGTTAAATTAGCAAGAGGCTTTCCTTATCAATTACATCTACAGAGGCAAAATCCGACAGTAAAAATAGAATCCATATGCAAAAGATTCTAAAGAAATATACATCTGTGAAACAGATATTGAAAATAACGTTTAAGATACCTGAACAACACCTTCTTTGTAAATGTTATGGCTTTATTTTAAAAATCACAACCATCCTTTCCAAAGTAATTTATAAGATCTAGTCTTAGCACTGGGAAAATGCAATTAATATGTAGGTGCCTGTCACTAAAGAAGTATTATATGGCACAAAACTACTTGCTCTTGTTTTATGTTCTGGTTTGTCTATATTATTTGAACTTCACTTTGTTGAAATTTCTTCCCTGTATCTAAAGACAAATATAGGCCATACACTTCTCCTTTAAATCTTAGAGTAGAAACATAAATAATCCCTGAAACCCATTCCTTTACTTTTAAAATCTCTGCTGAAGACTCTCTTCTTCCCCAGTAACAACATTTCCATGTCTCTAGCCCATTAAAAGATTTCATAAAACCTAACGTAAATCGTTCTAGAATACAAGCCCACTTGCTTTTGCTCTTGTTTTCTTAATAACATCCACAGAACATTCCTTCAGTGGTTTGAAGATCCAAATTTCCAACGGTATTCTCTTCTCCACACTCAATCCAGTTCCTTAAGCCTTTAAGAATCTTAAAATAGAAATGTAGGGCTTCCCTGGTGGTGCAGTGGTTGAGAGTCAACCTGCCGATGCAGGAGACACGGGTTCGTGCCCCGGTCCGGGAAGATCCCACATGCCACAGAGTGGCTAGGCCCATGAGCCATGGCTGCTGAGCCTGCGTGTCTGGAGCCTGTGCTCTGCAATGGGAGAGGCCACAGCAGTAAGAGGCCCGTGTACCGCAAAAAAAAAAAAAAATAGAAATGTAATAAGGCAGTGTATGGGGACTGTGATAGCACTTTCATAGCTCGCTCACTCTACATCCCCAAAGTGAAGGCCACTTTAACTGCCATTAAAACACGGTTTGAGAAATCCTAAAGGTAGGAATTTGACATGTCATATTTGGTAATATGCTGTGCTTAAATGTCCTAAGTGAACCCAACACAGAATTTAAAATTTCAGTTTACTCTAGTTACCATAAAGCTGGCAAACCTGGCCCAGGTGAGCCCCTGCAAACTACCACTACTCCCAACATGGTGCACACCTTGATCTGTGATTGGAGTCACCCTTTAAGTGAGGTGAAGCTTCAAGGTCATTAACTTTTTTCAAAAATAAAATCAAAACTTCTGTAAGCGTCCTTACAGTTGATAACTTATGAAAAAGTAAGATGACTTCTTAAGGATTGAGGAGTCATAACAGCCATGGTTTAATTATGCAGAAGATGGTCACTTTTAGTAACTGCTATGAGTTCCTGGGGCTTGGTGACTTCACACTGCTTCTCTTCTCTGAATGTCTTTTCTACATCCCTATGAAGGATAATTCTTATCCATATAAATAGCCAACTTTGAGTTTTTTCGAAAGTATCTAATATCTTGGTTTGAAATAAGGATCAAAGAGCTGTAGCTAAAAGTATATCAAAGATAAAATTTGCTTTACTAATTTTTAACCATTTATCTTTCAGCACTTATGTTTCATATCAAGAACTTGGCATATCAGGAACTCAGCAGGTATGATCTAACAATGATATAATTGATGCCACTTTATATATACATAGTATGTTTCTTTCATGGATTTCAAACTGAATTTCTGCTTAATTGGCTTGCTTTCAATATTCCTGGGGGTTAGAAAGGGGAAAGTGTTTCATTATCACTGCATAATAAATGGTAAAACCCAGGAAAATTAAGTGACTTGTCCATGGTCCCACTACTAAAAACAAAGCAACATCTGTACCCTGGATTTCGCCTAATGCCCCTACTGGTCCCCAAGACTTGATGACACAATCAAGTCCTGAACAGCGTAACTTCCCTCCTCTTTGTTTCCCCGTCTCATTCCTGCCCATCCATCCCACCTCCCTAATAACAGCACTTCAAGCACCAATTTTGGCTCTTCTCATTCACACTAAAAATCATATTTTTCACATTCATTCTGTGCCTGGAGGAAGGCAACAAACTTTATTCTTCCTTACGGAAGTACTTACGTGAGCAATGTTTTCTACAGAAAAGGCGCTTGATAAGTATCTGAACTATCTTAAGTGTTTCAACTTGTTTTGAGATACAAGCGTCTTAAACAGCAGAGCTGTGATTCGTTTTCATATTTTATTGCTTCAGATGCTTCAAACTATGGGAAATCTTTGGTAAAAATAAAGACAATAAAATTTTCACAATAACTTCACACAAAGCATTGCACAACAGTATTCAACACACACGAACATAGGAATGTTCAGACTCCTCAGTGAGGAAATCAACTGTACAACGTTCATAATTCATTTAAAACAAACTTTAAAACAAAACTTAATAAATATTTAAAATAGTTCCTAGGTTCTTATCACGTATTAACACTTATATTTCAATCAGTATGTTGACCTTTAAAGGATTTATATTAAAATAAAAATAATTAACAAGTGTTTTTTTCTGTTGCCTAATATACAGCATCAAGTTTTCCCCCCAGTTCTGCTTAATTCACATAGAACTAGAGGGAGGTAACTAAAAGATCAGTATGGTTCTCAGTCAAGCCCTCTGTGGAAAAGAGGAAAATGTTTCATGTCTATTATTACAGACATTTCTCTGATGGTTTATTTGTGGAGTCTCAAACCTGACAAGCCTTAAGTTCATCTAAATGAGTTCTCAGCTCAGGACACAATTCAATTAGCAGCAGTTCCATCAGCACCTGAACCAAGAAAGAAAAAAAAAAATGTCTTTTTCTCTAAGGGTTAAAAGGAATTAGTATTCTATAAACTCCATTTAGCATCAGATTGATTTATTTCACGGTCCGTTATAACCACCAACAGAATTATCAGACTACTGGGAAACAGTTTGCTGAAATAAGCAAGCCAAGCACTCAGGCAGAAACGTTTACAGCACACGTTGAGAGAGAAACAGCCAGCAGGCCAGGAGGGGGATGCCGCACCCACAGGGGGGTATTTTTTTTACCCAAATTGAACAAAAATGAAGCAGAGAAAATGGGTTCAGAGTTACAAGCAATAAGAATGATTAAGCGTATAAAGAGTTAAAATCTACCCCCGTATATGAACAGAAACGTAGAACTGAAGAAACTGAATCCTCTGGGAGGCTTTAAGTTACTCACATATAACAGATGCTTATTGGCTCTCGTTTCTTGCAGTGCGTTGAATATTTTTATTATACCATGACGGGCATTTTGCTGTCCAACAAGGCTCTGAAGCATATCTGAAAAATTAAGTTTATATTCCACGCTGCTATTGATAAAGTGCACCCTGCACGGACCTTCAGTGAGGGGCTACGACATACGCACACACAGCACGTAAAGGCACGGAGACGCGAGGAACATGAGTGATCAGCTGTTTCCAATGTTTAAGGAGAAAATGTAGAATTTTTCAATATAAGGCATTTATACAAGCTATAAGTGAAAAAGGAGAAGGGCCATCAACACTCCCTTTTCATGTGACTTTCAGGGTCAGAGCCCAGGCCTCACCTGGAATGTTTTCAAGCAGCTTCTGCTGTGCTCTCCGCTTTGTTTCCTGGCTTTGCTCTTCACTTGGGATTGTGTTCGGAGGTGCCAAATTCCCACCGGGCCACAAAGCATCCCGGAGAGCGCCGATGTAGTAGACCACCATCTGCTCGCTGAGAGCCCAGTCCACTGCGTCCCGGAGTTGTCTTTCAAGAGCAAAATATTTCTTGGATGAGGTTTTTAAAAATCTTATTCTCTATTCTCACAAGGCATTTATCAATGGGTAGGTTAAGATAAGCGTTTGATGAATAAACTAGGAATTGGATTTTTAAACTCTGACTCGGAAAGTTTTTTTTTATTTTGGTAACACTGACAGCCATTCATTCCTGGAGCTCACATTTTCACTGGTACTGAATTCTCTGAATGTTTGCCGTACGGTGTCTTTCAATCTGGAAAAGCAAGAACTGAGAGGAGACTGATCTGTTTGAAGCTTGCAACTCCCCTTAACTGTGCACGGTATTTAACATACTAATTTCTCCATGAAGTGGCATAAACTGAAAGCATCGATCCGTTGTAAGACTGTGAAGAGCTCCCTGAAGAGCTCCCTGAGCTCTGGTAGTCCTGGGGAGAACCACGCTTCTTCACTAGTTGTCCCTTGGGGCGGCCACGGCAGAGGATGCTGGGCAGAGTTGTCTGAGCCCGGAAACATCTCACATGCTCACGGGGCAAAGGGGGAAAAGACACCCCCCTTTCACCACAAAGGGGGGGACTTTGAAAAGATACACTGCTATCCAGCCACGTCACCTTCCCACAGGAGTGAAAATCGGGCAGATCTTGACCTGCACGGTTATAAATAAGTGGCTTTTATCTGGTTACCCAGGTCTTCCATAAACCCTACTTCATCAAATTCCAGCCAACCACTGGACTGCTGCAGAGAGCAGCACAGTTCACGGAGCCAGGAGCGGTGCTGAGGTTGGGAAGGGAAGTCTCTCTGCAGAAAATGGGAGCAGAATCACCTTGGACTATTAGTGCAAGAAAGACCTGAAGTTTCAAACTTAATTCACGAGCAATAAATCAAAAAGCCCTTTAAGAATCTGACTTCCCAACCAGATTTTTAAAGGGACAGTGTGAGGTTTTCAGAAATAATATCTGACATAGATGTTTCAAGCCCAGCACTTTGCACACAGTAACTAGTCACCAATGAAGTCTGAATTCCACTGTGAGTCAGAACCCTGGTAATCCTGTTTGTAACTGCATGTCTCCTGAGATACTTCCCGATAGTGCTTAGAACTGTGCGATTCACATCTAGATCAAATAAAATAATTTTGTTCATTCAATGGGGCTTTGGCTTTGAGAACCTGCTGACCTGCCTAAGTAAAAATCTACATAAAAACACAGCTTGTTTCACCAGCACTGCGTGAAGAAATGAAGAAGGAAAATTTCAGTTTGCAACTTAAAATTAGGTGAGTGACTTACCAAAGGCCATCACCTAAGCATTTTCTATCAATTTAGGTCTGACTTTGTATTAGCCAAAACTGGAGGAAGCTTTTGCAGCAATTCTGGGATGTGAAATTACAGTTGGCAGAAGACGAGAGGCACATATTGTGCTGCTACGTAATTTTATGATGTGTCCTCGTCTGCCTGAGGCAAAACAGCACAGGGCCAGATGCTCCGTAATTTCTCTACCTGAAAAAAAGCCCACTGAAACCCACAGCCTGAAAATTCCCTACGTGGTGCCCCTCCCCCGCCTAATGTATTCACCACTCTCAAACCACAGCTGCTCATCTTCAAACTAAGAGCCAGTATCATAAATAGGAGCAGGGAATGTATGCGTGATTGTCTGAAACTGAAAAAGAAAATAAGTTAGCGAGTCTGGAGTTCTGAGAAAAATAGGGCCATTTTGAAAACTTCTTTATCCAAGGCCTGTCAGTACTAAGGTTAAGAGGTTTGCCT
This sequence comes from Neophocaena asiaeorientalis asiaeorientalis, assembly GCF_003031525.2. Taxonomy (NCBI): domain Eukaryota; kingdom Metazoa; phylum Chordata; class Mammalia; order Artiodactyla; family Phocoenidae; genus Neophocaena; species Neophocaena asiaeorientalis. The sequence continues at coordinate 2,907,912 of NW_020174712.1, read as the reverse complement.
CAGACTGAAACTGTAAGTTAAACAGGGCATTTTTCCGCTTAAAAACCCACGATACTAAAAGTCAACTAAACAAGCCACTAACACCATTATTATTATTTTTTTTTTTTCTGTGGTACGCGGGCCTCTCACTGTTGTGGCCTCTCCCGTTGCGGAGCACAGGCTCCTCCGGACGCGCAGGCTCAGCGGCCATGGCTCACGGGCCCAGCCGCTCCGCGGCATGTGGGATCCTCCCGGACCAGGGCACAAACCCGTGTCCCCTGCATCGGCAGGCGGGCTCCCAACCACTGCGCCACCAGGGAAGCCCCACCATTTTTTTAAAAAACTTAGAAATAAACAGAAGTAAATTTTGGTTTATGACCACAAGGAAAATATATTCTATTTGCAACTGAATAAAAATATAATATGGGGCTTGTTTAGTTTAGATTTTTTTTTCCCCCTTAGTTTTAGCAGTTGACTCCCAGCTTTTGTGTGGGGAAGTCATAATGCTACAGCCTCGTAAGCATTGGGTACTGGGCATAGAGGATAACCCTTAGGGATATGGGTAACGTGATACAATTCAGAATACACATATGGCTTATAATAGTGTTATAGGGTACACACACCCCTCATGGATACCTAGCTATCAACTAACGAAGAATTACTATTTTAATATCACCCCAACTCTAAAAAAATATATGGTTTGCATTTCCCTTCAAATAAATACCTGCCGTGCGATGCTCATCCTACTTTCATTTTGGCTCAGAGTCTAAGCCTTAAACTGATCCACATCATGTGACATAAAAACGCTGTACCCAAGATATTAAAACCAGTCATCATGGTCAACAGAGAACTTTCCAGAACAATCTTCTGACCCTCGCCAACCAGCCTGCCAGAGCCAGCCCAAGCTTGTTATCTGGTGCACCGCGCATTCTGAAGGAGACAGTCTTGTAGAAATCTGCTTCCCTATCCAATCTTAGAATCATATCAGAAATAAAGAGAGAAACGAAAAAACCTTTAGTTGGGGATGTAATTGGACTGTTAAGGCAAAGGCTAGGGCATGAATTCAAACATTAGTTTCGTGCAACTCACTTGTTGATGGTTCTTCCGAACGTGACCTGAACGAGAGCAATTAATGTTCTTCTCACCCATTTAAACACTAAAATATAAATCAGAGGGAAAGCATTACCACAGGCTATCACAATCGTGACATTTTCATAGCAGCACAAAGCATAAATCTTAACCACGTCACTCAATCCAAGTCTGGACACTAAGGGGCTTTGATATCCACAGAATTTGGGTCTAGGTTAGCAAACTTCTGCCCAGGAATACTCAAATGAATAAGCTTTCATTTTCTACTTTGCAACTGATGAGAGGAAACTTAAGACTTCTTACAGCTTTTCAACACCTAACAACAGCTGAGCCAGCAAGTGGAACTAAAACTTCACTTCATGTGTCCCCGGGCTACTGACGTCTGTTTCCCACTAGTAGACAGTGCAATTCCTTTTAGATTTGTGCCTGGCTTGTTGAACCCAGTGTTCTAATACACGGCTCTGAACGAGAAGCATCTGTAGTCAGATGTTGACAAATATTTTGAAATATTAACAAATTGATAGGTCTAACTGCTCCCTTTTGAATAGTAGTTTGTAGATCATGCATTTTTATATATTTTATGCCCGTGGGGGAAGAAAGGGGGACTGGGAAGCCCCAGGATTCCGAGTGAGCCATGGACTCATCGCTCCTGCACCACCGCCCGGAGCAGGCGGCCACCATCGCCTTCTCCGAGCCTCAGTTTCCTCATCTGGAAAAGGACCGTGTTAGCATGTACTTTCGTTTTGCTGGAGGGTCATGGCACTACTTTGTGTGAAAGAGTTTTGTGCAGGGCCCTACACATCTAAACTTACTATCAGCATTAGGAGACACATTGTTATAAGGGTAGAATATGAACATAAACCAAAAGAAGGCAAAGAAATGGGGTGAGGATATTTTTGGTCTGCAAATTGGAATCGAAACCAAATATTCCATTTATATATTCACTTCCATTCACTGCAACGTTTAGCTAGTGACACATGACTTGGCTATGATGGGGCCAAGAATTCAGGGCTCCTGCACCAAAGAAAAAAAGGAGTAAATTCACAAACACCTCTGTACAAGGGAAGGCACCCAAACAGAAATCAACAGTTAACACACACTTGGTGCTAGACTAACACATTCTCAAGTCATTTCTAACTTTAAAAATGGATCTAAGTGTCCAGGTGCAGTGGTGGTAATCCTTCAAGTAAGTGTCAAGTCCTGGGGTCAGGACCACGCCTCAGAAGTGCCCTAAGTGTTGATGGAATTCAGAGCGCGCTGCAGGCGTGCCCATCTGAGGCTGGCGTCCCGGCTGGGAGGGGTGTGTCTGGCAGGGATGAGAACTTCGCTCCACCTTTCTCAGGCAGCAGACAGGTAGCTCAGACCCAGAGGGTCTGGGGACACGAGCAACTCCAGGAAGAATGCCTGACAGCCTAGTGACTGGTTATAAATGTTTAAAACAGCTACACTTCTGGTCCATTTTCATAAACTGAACTAGAGCAGGAACCCAAAACGGCTCTGCTACAGATTCTCTCCCATCACTGATGCCCCTGACTCTACAACATTTTCCTACCCTTCCCTAGTCCCCCACTCCAACACAGAATAGCCCCATTATTCTTTCCAAGGACTCATTCGTTCGAAGCCATGGAGGCAGCTGCAGCAACACTAGGATTTTGCTGATGGCAAATATATCACATCTCATTATCAATGATGTTCTGTTTACTCCCCTCTGGAAAGTCACTAGCAAAACCAAATATTCTGAGCAGGTTCACATGAGGGAGGAGATGCACACCACAGAGAGGACTTGGAGCCCTACTCCTGCCCTGACTGCCTCTGACACGTCCACCAGGCTTCTCAGTCTCTTTGTGTCGCAGAGAACACGCTGACCCAAGGCCAAGACGGTGCTTCCTCGTTCTTACCGACTCTGTGGGACATGGGGAGGACTCATGATTTAATGGGCAGACTTCACCGTGGAGGAGCCAGCCTCCGGGTTTGGGGGAGAACTGTTTTTTCCGGCCTGTACTGAACCAGGTTCAACACCAGCACACATCTTGAAGTGTCGGACCAGCTATAGCTTTTTCATCTGAAAGGATCCTTAATAGTTGGACGATATTCCATCATGTGGATATTTCTTAATTTAACTATCACCCATTTCTGAATTTAGCTTAGTTCCAATTTTTCCTTACTGTAATCATGCTCAAATGAACATGCTTATATATAAATCTCTGCCTGGAGTTTAGAATTTGTGTCTATTGCTTAATGTGAATTACATTTTTGAAACCATTATGTTGTAAATTCACTGAAGAAAGAACCCACCTCTGAGATATGTTTGTTTCCCCTATGGAGCTATATCTAAAACATAAGCTCCCAAAGTGTTTGCTGATTATTTTAAGATTTGGCTTAGAGGAAGAAAAAGTTCAATGACCGAAACAATCCCGGCACTGAAAATTTTCTTGCCTATTCATTCATCCACCCATCCATCCATCCAAGCATTTTCATTGATCACCTACTATGCATCAATCGTTGTAAAGATACCGAGGATTAGAAGACATAAAAGATGTGCCCAAGCCTGTAACAGCACTTGAAGTTTCTTCATCTGCGAAGAATTCTTTAAGCGACATGTTAAGGGATATATAAATAAGAAGCAATGCACAGCCGGCTTCCTGCATAGGACCAACTCCCAGCCCACCTTCTTTGCCCCAGGGGAAAAGATGCTCATCCAAGTGGGCAGAGCCCAGGACGTTCTCCGAACAACGTGCTCCCGGTTGGAGCACTGCTGTGCCTTGTGAAACCCTGCTCCTCTCGTGCGCTTCCTCTGCTAGGAGCTCAGCTGCGCCTTTATGCACCTGGCACACCTCTAGCTAGGACTCGAGGCTCCAGGTGTTACTGAGTATGCTGGCGTCGCCATTTACAGGTTGGGGACTGTGGAAGGTGAGGGTGGGTAGACAGTCCTACTAAGGACTCAAGACTAAAGCCAAGAAGTACGTTTGACCTTTCACCCCGGTACTGCTTCGGGAGAGAGGCACTTGCGCAGGTCTTAACAAAAGAGTATTCTGATCCTCTTTTTGCTCTTGTTTCTTCTAAGTACATCTCCCCTCAGGAACTATTAGGGTAGGATTCCTCACCTTGGCACTGCTGTCGTTTGGGACAGGATAACTCTTTGCTGTGGGGCTGTCCTGTGCACTGGAGGATGCTTTAGCAGCGCCCTTGGCCTCCGCCCACGAGATGCCAGCGGCGCCCTCCCACGAGCTGTGACAACCAAAACTGTTTCCAGACATGCCAGTGTCCCCTGTGGACAAAATGCCCCCATGCCTCCACGGATGACCAGTCCTCTAGGGAGGAAAGGAGGCTGAAAGCAGGCTCGGGTGTCCCTGCGTCCCTGGCCACATATTCACCTTTAAACAACAGGGCTCTTCCTCTGCTATGCAAAATTAACTTTTGTATACCTTTTGGTGATGAAGCAATGAGGCTATGCTAAGTCACATAAAAAGAAATTCAAAACATTCAAGCTTTCTGTATACAGAGGAACATGGTGCAGGGTAAAGCAGGACCCTAAATTCCATGAGAACAGGGATATCTGTCCTAAGGTTGTGTCCTCAGAACCTGCCTTGGTATCTGGTTGGCCTGTAAAAGTATTTGCTGAATGAATATAAATACATGTCTGATTCAGGAACAAAGGGATAGTGTGTGTGTGTGTGTGTGTGTGTGTGTGTAACCACTTAACCAGCAAAACCACTGAATAGTAATAAAGAAGCTTACTTCCTCGAAGTTCAAAAATCTCCCCAATCAGCATGAAACATGGTTCAGCCAAGGAGTCTTTCCTTCCATCCACGTCATCACCACAATCTGACAGGTCGCTGTCCTCCTCTGCCTCCTCCTGGGGGAACAGTAAAGTCACAGGAAGCAGGTCGCTCATCCAAGGAAGGTGATACGTTCTCCTCCCAGGGTCAATTCCGAATGATGCACTTATAGTTCAACCTCACACAGTCCTTCAACTTCCCTACATGCAGAAACCTATGCATTTTCACAAAGAGGCCAAAGTGTATCTAAACTCAGGGCATAGCTTGATCCTAAAGCCTCATTCAAGGTCTAAAATAATTTTGAAAAGCCTCTGTCACTGTATTAATGAGTGAATTCGGAGGTAACAAAACAGCTTTCTAACCATTTTGAGTTTTAAAAGGAAGCCTTTTTAACTTGAAATATTTTAAATTCACTGTTTTTTTAAAGACATGTATAATTTAAAGTAATTTAGTTATTTTTAAAGCTCTGATTCAAGCTTTTATTCTGTACTTCAGCTAGTCTCACTTCTTGATCTGCGTATCAGCAAATTTCCGTTGAAAACTCATTTATGCCAGGCACCAGGCTAGTGCCAACGAGTGTGACGTGGATCCCGACTTTGAGAGGGCCTTAGCTCTGCGGGGAGGTGGCCAGCATGCACATGGCTGCTTCTCCAAGCAGGGTGAAGAGCTGCAACAGGGGTGCAGACGTTAGGCAGTGGAAGGACAGCTGAGGAAGTTCACTCGGATGTGTGCGGGGAGCAGCTGAGGCTGCGGGAACAAGCAGCGGCCCAACGACAGGGCCTTGGGGGCGTGACAAGCAGAGCAGAGCAGAGGGCTGAGAAGTCAGCGGCCGGAGGGGCACCCCCAGCTTCACGGCTTCACTGCACGTCCAGCAGCATCAGAGGCTGCAGGAGGCTGCCGGTCGGCCACTGGCCTTCCTCCTTCCGAGAGCAGTTTCCCGGAGTGACTTGGCCACAGGGTGAATCCCAAGAGGTGCAGGGATAAACGGGAGGTGGCGGAGGGGAGGGGCCAAGTACGGCCAGACGTGACACGTGTGGCGTGCAGGAAAGAGGCGGGGAGGTGCCCAGGAGGGAGGCAGGCAGGCAGGCGGACCCCTGTGGTCCGCAGGCTCTGCTCCAGCTCAGGACTCGGCAAAGCAGACGCTCCTTTCCACGGTTACTTCCTTCTGTCCAAGCTCGTTAAACCAATTCTGGTGAAGAGGCGGTGGCGTCTGGCATTGAACTAAGGAGACGCCACATTTCGGAGATGGTCTCGTGCAGCTTGCTGGAGAGCCAAACGAGGGGCCGCAGGCCTCAGCCAAGTAAGGGGCCCCTGGAGGGAAGCCCGAGGGTCAGGTATGAGATGGCAAATGTCTGCAGCCTGTCTATTCACTCCTTCACCCACCCGCATCACTGCGAGATGCATCTTGCTTCAGGACGTGACACGGCTTTCCATTCCCTCAGACAAAGCCTAAACGCCTCAGCGCGACGGCCTTGCCCCTCCTCCTACCCTCGGCCTCATTTCCTTCAGCGCACGCTCCCAAAGCCCCGCCTCGGCCCAAAGACCTGCTGACTGTTCCACACACGCACCCTCTGCTCCTGAACCTCAACGTTAGCTCCAAGCCCTCTGCGGTGCCGGCCCCCGTCCCGGGCGCCGGCCAGGCCACCTTCCGCAGAGGGCCTCCCACAGAACCTCCATCCACATGCCACTCACCTACCTTGTTATCAACCCTGTCCCCAAATATGACAGCAATGGTGACTCAAGGTATCTGCTTCCTCCCCATCTGTAGCAGGCCTTCCACAAACACCTGCCACATCAAACAGCCTCCAGAGGACGTGTGCTTAAATATGCTTCAAAAACGTACAACCTTCAGACAGCTCACCTCCTGATGGGAGAAGAAGTCGCGAGGGAGTCTTTCCAGAAATGAGGATAATGAAAAAGTGGACTTTTTCCCCTGCACGTCAATAACCTTGAGGTAGTCAGGAGAAGGGCTCAAAAAGGCATAAAGTGCTTCACTCTGACACAGTCTTTCATCCGAAAGCAGATTCTGTGGGAGAAAGAGGATTAATGCCTCCTGCGTGGTTCGTCTGTGAGCTGGGAGCCACGAGGAGTGAAGGCAGAGTTGACTGTCCCGGGAAATTTACTTTCATCGTAATTCTGAACCTAAAATCACTTCCCTTTCCTCCTGAAATGCACTCTATACTAGATGAGTTCTCACCGAGCTTGATGGTAACTGCACTCTGTGGGTTAGCTGGAGCGCCCTGCTTGTGCTCAGGGCGACGTGAAGTCTCACTGTGCAAACCGCCTGCAGGACCGGGGGCTGCCGCCTTCGAAAGCCACGGGTGTTTTCCGCACACTACACAAGGGTCCCACCCAACCCTTTCACGGCTACGTGCGTGCGGACTTTGTACATGAGCTGAAAAAAGCGCTTTGGGTTGTCACGTGGTGGTAACTGCCTGGCACCAGGAGTTTTCTGTCCCTGTGCTCCACCTTCCCCACGCAGCGTATGCTTACATAATTTTATAACTCTTTTTATCGGCCCATAAACTGGAAATGTGCTCAAGTTCTCTGGCCTTAGGAGAAAGGAAAGGAGAACGTGCATCAAGTTGTCGTATGAAGCAAGTGCTACTGATAAGCCAGGAAAATTAACAATGTGACCACAAGAACGTGTAAATGTCTGGTGCTCACAGATACAGGGTTTAGGAATAAAGGAACCAATGAGAAATCCTGCCCCATGGATGATGTAACTCCCTGAGGGGCTGGAACACTGGGGTTCTGATGGCAGAACCCTCTCTGCTGGGAGAACAGGCTACATTCTGGTCCCAGAGGAGTTGGTCCATGACGTTCACATTATGTTTGCTCAGACGAAGCTTGAAATCTGATAAACCCTGTGACCCTCCCTAGAAAAGCATCTCCAAGCATGCCCAATAGTGCCACACTGGGGACGGGGGTCCCGGGCACCACCACCCCAACCCCCGCCCCGCATTCCAGTGGTTGTCAGCTTCCTGTGTCCTGCGGAAGACTGGCCTGAAGATGGAGGTTCTGCCGCAGACGTGGGGAAGGAGATTTAGGGGACAGGCAGTTGGGGTCACTACTGCCTTACCAGGCAGGCCCCCGAGCCTTTATTCCCTTTGTAGAGCATTAGATGCTCAGCTGCACGTGAGGGTGGGTTAGGAGTGAGACAGCCTCCCTCCACCTTGATCTCCTTTAGCTAATCTCCACTCCAGCACTCTTTTACCAAATAGTAGCAAATGATAACCAATGCTAAGTCTCAAATAATGCAATCAACGTAACTAAGGAAATCATGAAGGATGACAAGTCTTTGGACTAAGTTATATTCTATCATGAGGGAAAGTAACCAAAGTGAACATGTATGAGAACTTAGAAATGTTCTCCAAGATTATGTCTATGGGGCAAGGTGTAATTGGGATTTTATCACATCTTCAAGCTGAGAATATAATCCTAATTCCCACTCCTTCCCCCCAAAGGCTTAGAGCACGTTGTCCTACGCAGGTGGAGTCTCTAAGAGGGCTAGTCAGTGTTAGAGGAGGAGAGTAAAACGTTCCAGGAAGAGCGAACAGCACGTGCACTCCCAGAAGTGGGTGCCGCACTACTGCGGGGACGGCTAGAGTAAGCTGCCTGTGTGCGAGGGACGACTGGCTGCATTATTATCTATTATCACTATACCTCGAAGGGAACCATGTGTCATATATAAGTACTCACACCAACACACACTCAATGGAATCCTCTTTTCTGGAAGGTCCTGTGGACCTAATAATATCTGCCTTTCAGACTAAACCTTTTGCATCTTGCTTTTCCTGTCTGCAGCTGGTGGGAGGATATTCTGAAACTTCAGTCTGCTGTGTAATCTACCTAAAGTTATTAAATAGTGAGCACTTTCACATGAAGTCTTTGAGGAAATGAAAAGCAATTTAAACCATTACTTTCTGACTTACAGTCCTCTTGATCAAAAGACAAATGGCCCCTTGAGATGCCCCTTCCACCTCTTCAGGCAGGTGGTCCCCGCCCCCAGCCTCGTCCACGCCACCTACTGGCAGCGCGAGCACATGCTTCTCTTGGCACCAGGGCAGGAATCACTAACCCATTTCCATCACCAGCAACCCAACAGGGGCACGAGTGACCCCTCCCTCCATCCCCAAAAGTGCAGGGGGTACCCCGGTCTCTGCAGCACAACTGGAAAGGCAGCTGAAGGGCTGGAAGCGCCAGACAACCCAAGACCCTCCCTCCCCCAACAGCAGAGGCTGGAAGGAAACGGAAGCATTAGCTGCAAGATCCCAGAGCTACACACGTGGGGCTTCACAAGCTTGGATTTTGAATAATACATATTCGTTTCACAAACAAGACCTTTAGTTCATCTGAACAATTTAATCAGGTACAATGCTTGAGTGGGTTTAATATTTCCTAGATGTTCTGAATCAGCAACGAGATGGTAATATTTCAGTTTTAAATTCTCTCCTGTAATAGCATTTAAACATTAATGATTCTCTATCCCAGTTCTGCCATAATTAAACTCAGAAAGTTTTTCAAAGGTGCAATTATTTTATTTCCTGAGGGAAATATATATATATATATATATACACACACACACACACACACACACACACACACACATTTATATATTTATAAAAAATACATATATATTTAGAGAGAGATGAATATATGAGAGAAAAATAGTTAGGAACACTTGCAAGTAGCTAAAATGTACCTACTTTAACTATGATTCACACCCTGGTCCAACTGAATATAACATAACCTTTACTAAGAATTTGGCAACATCCGTTATTAAGTCTCAGGACTTCTAGCTACTACTGCATTGGCAAAAAGTGTTTCACAAGGCAAAGGCCCATGCCCCCCGAGAACTATACGGGCTTTGGGGGCCGTGGTGTGAGCAACTTAACTATACCCTGAATACAGAGGCCCCAGCTAAGGAAAAAATAAATAGTGGTTTGCTACTGGAGACAGTATACCTTTGTCCGGTCTTATGTTCTAAAGATAGAGTGAAAGAAACCAGTTATGCGTTTAGAGGAAATAAGGAAACTATCTTTAGAACCTTGCAGTAGGTAAGGATTTCTCTACAAGCACAAAAGGCGTTCACCACAAAAGGAAAATAAATGGATAAATTGGACTAAATTAAAATTGAGAACTTACGCTCATTAAGAGACTGAAAAGGCAACCCACAGAAAGAAGATAGCCACAGCACATCTGCTCTGACAAGAGATGCACATCCAAAACGCACACGAAACTCCTGCAAAGCGATATGGAAAAGACAGGCAACACGACAGAAGAGCAGACACAACTTGAACAAAAGAAACCGTCCAGTGTGGAGTGAACAGAAGTCTGCATGCCGCTGGTGAGAGTGTACAAACCGCTACGACCACTCACAAAAACTGAAAACCCCAAATGCCTAGGGATTCCCCAGCAGCTATTCACCAAAAGACAAGCACTGACAGCTTATTAATAGCCTCCACCTGGAAACTCTCCCAACGCCCATCAACAAGAGCATGAACAGACTGCAGGGGTTTCACGCCAGGAGAAGAAGCCCATTCAACAATGAAAACGAGAACAAAAATGAAATCAAAGAACGGTCTGCAACTGAAACAGCCCTATGGGAGGACCTCAGGCCCACGATCCTGAGTGAAGGGGGTCCACGCCCTGTGACTCCACTCATGTGAAGTTCAAAACCAGCTGTAAGCGCGTGGTCGTGAGTCGGGACCACGGTCACCTGTGGTGATGCTGGCGGGACTGGTGACACTGTCTCTGGGACTAGGTGCTAGTTATGAGGGTGTGTCCAGTTTGTGAAACTGGAGAAAGCCGTACACATGGTATCTGCATTTTCTGTCTGTAGAGTATACATATATATACACACATATACATACATGTATCACCAAAAAAAACAAACAAACCCCAGAACCCAAAACCAAAGATATTTTGAGGATCTGTCCTGACCTGTGAGAACAGGAAGCAAACAGGCAAACTCTGAGAATGATGACGGTTCAACCCCCAATAACCCCCAAATAACTAATTTTCCTCCCATATCCAGAAAGTTTTCTTACCTGTAAAAACTTATTTAATTGATTCTTTGACTTTTCCATAAACTTTTGATCTACAGATTTGAAAGGCAGCTTGCTAAGAGAAGGCAACTGGACTTTTTTTAAAGAAGGGAAACACTGTGAGGGAAAAAAATTAAATGTTAGTATATTGAAATTACATTTAAATCTTTAAAAAAATTTTAGATTTTTAGTAAGAACAAACCGAGTATCCTCTTCCTATACTAGGTTCCTCTGAGACTGAAGACCTTGAAAACCTTCCTGTTCTAACCAGACTCAAGGAATCCGGAGGAACAGGACATGTGATGAAAAAAGCTAACGCCTGTCCCTGGACTTACAAATGCCTGGAAGCTGGAAATTGTGGAGCTGGGCTGGGAAGGTGGGTCTGCACCACAGGCACGGAGCACAGTGTGTGGGGTACGGACACGTGGCTCCCAGCAAGAACTTTTCTCTTAGAATGTGCTCTGTTTACAACATCTCTGTAAAAAGTTATCAGGGTTGACAAAAGAAGACCATGGAAAGAAAGAATAACTCAGGTTGTAGCTTTATCACTGCCTTTCAAGGGCAAACTGCAGAATGTAAATATATTAATAATAATAAAGTATGTTAACAGATAATAAACTTCCCTCTGTGGATTAAATCCTGCATTCTGCCAGACACCATGCTAGAGGCTGGGTGTGTGTAACGGCTCTGAGTCACCCCTACTTTACATATGGGACGACTGAGGATCGGAGCTGAAACCCACATCCATCTGGCCATCAAGTCTGGCCTCAGTGCCCGCAGGACTCTGCAGCCTGCCCCTCAGATGCCGGGAGGACAGTGGGTTCCAAATGCTCCAGACGCTGCCTCTTCACTAAGGCACTGGGGCCACTGGAATATGCTGACTAGATCACTGGTGCTGAAAAGTAAGTGAGCACAGAGTCTGCCTGCAACGGCCTTCCCTCCTGCTGTTTTCAGGGTCACAGCAGCCCTGACAGGGACCTATCACAGCTGTCAATAGGAAGAGTTCTTTCAAAAAATGAAAACTCCAAAAAAAAGAAAGTAAGTAAGAAAAGAAAAAAACTCACACAATACGAAATGCCAAAGGTGAGAGAAGAACCCAGGAATCAGGCCACAGAGGAAGAAATATAATGAGACAAAAGGACAGACGTGAAATTTTATAAGGCTTGTTTCCTCTAATGCTTCAGAGCAATTGTTCTTGATAAAAATTACTGATTAAAAGTGTTTTTAAAAAATCACCCTAGAAGAAAAGGTGAAAGGAAACAGACATATTTCCTTTGCAAAAGAAGGGTCTGAGAGGTGACCGTAGGGTTTTACCAGCATCAGTTCATTCTGAGCAAGAGAAAAATGGACTTAAATGAAGGTAGAAACAACTGAAGAACACTTTAATTGCTGGGGTAAAGGGCAATTAGCTCCAATAGATGGAGAGTTAGAGAAGATGCAACTCCTGAGAAAAATGGGAAAATCGTGAATGGAAACTAAGACAACCTGGATTCTAGTCCTGGTTTGGCCGTTATGTATACATCCTACTACGAGTCAGTTAAACTCTCTGGCATCACGTTCCCTCATCTATCAAATAAAAGAACTGACCTAGATTAGTAGCTTTCAAACATTTTAAACTAAAATCCACAGCAGGAAATACATACCACATTGCAACCCACAATGCACATGCAGATACATGCGTCCATATATTATATAGTACACACACCTAGACATAACAATACACACACCCAAACGTATACACATCCATACATGCAATACACAAATCCATACACGCAGTATACACACCCATGTATGCAATACACACACCCATACTTATAATATACACACCCATAAAACCGAAGCTGAAGTACCATGAAACAGTGCTCATTACTACTACTGTAACTACTACGAACAAAAGCAAAGAATGTTTACTATGTGCAGCATGTTCTTCGAAATGCTCTGCACGCGCTTATTCCCTTCGTTCTTACAACAGCTCTGTGAGATGGGTAAGGAAGGCACTGTTAATATCAGTAGAATACAGATATTAATAAAAAGAGGTATAAAGAGATAGAGTGACAGGTCCAGGTCACAGAGCTGGTAAATAGTAAAGCGAGGATCAAAACTGGATCCAAACTCGAGCAGCCTGGCTGCAGAGTCTGTGCTCTCAACCACCGCACTCTACTGATTCAATTCCTTTATGTGATGAAATGCAATACATTCTATCCTCTTTCTATTGCTGCAACCCAGAATTGATCTCACCACCCGCAGTGGGTCACAACTGGCAGCTCTGAAACCAATGGCCATCGATGCTCCCCAGCTCTCCTCCAGCTCTGGGGTTCTGGGGGATACAACGGAGGTCAGACAATTATCTATCCTGAAGGATTTAGACTAGACTAGATGGTTGATCTTCAAGTAAATTTCTAAACGTCAAGCTGAAAATGCCACTTTGCCACTATCAACAGCAAAGGAGAAAGATGAATCCGTTTCTTTGTGTGTAAAAATTGAAATGAGCTCTTAAATCTCTTCTTCAGTTATTCTAAATCTGTGTTCACAAGAATTCATACCTCACTAAGTTTCCGGTGTAAATTCTGAAACTCACTGAGCCTTCTGGGGACCGTCCAGTTCTTAGTTTCAACTCCTCCAACTTCTTGTAAGCTTACCATGACAAAGTAACAGGGCATTTGTTCACCATTGTCTTCTGTAACCTTGGAAAAACAGACGAACACAACAGCAACGAAAAGCACGGTGAGCGATACGGTAGGCAAGACGTTTAAGTGTCCCCCAGGATCTCCCTCTCCCTGGCATGTATGCCCCACACAGTCCCCAGGACTTGAAAATGATGGGTTCTATTCTGACAGTTAGGGCATGCCACATGGACAAGCAACCTTAAACTAGGGCCTAATCCTAACCACGTGGGCCCTTTCAAAGCAGAGGGATTTCTCTGGCGAGTAGCAGAAGAGGAATCAGAGGAAGCACGAGAAAAGTCTGACATGTGCCACTGTAAAGATGGAGAGGGCCATGCGGAAAGGGTCTGGGAGTGCTGCCAGGAACTGAGAGCAACATGATGCTGACGGCAAAAGAACAGAGTCCTCAGTCCCACAACCACCAGGAACTGAATCCTGCCAATGACCTGAATGGACCTGGAAGTGGATTTTCCCCAGATTCTCCAGACAAGAACTCAGTCTGGCCAACAACCTGATTTCAGCCTTACGATGCAGAGAACACAGTCAGACAGTGCTGGACTTTCAACCTACACAACTGTGAGCTAATAAATGGGTGATGTTTTGAGCCATGAAATGTGTGGTAATTTGTCGTGCAGCAAAAGAAGACTAACATAGCAGACTTAACATCCTAACTGGGTTTCCCTGAAAAAGCAAATTAACAGGAAGCGAACAGGTGTGAGAGACCAAAACCTCTCTCAGAGAAGGATGAGGGTTTCCCCAGTTTAATAGAGGATTCCACAAGCTGTGATTTCCATTTTCGAGAAATTTCACATTGGGAGACCTAATTTCCCCTACCTCCCAACTTAAGGTAATTCTTAAAACACATACACACACACCCTGTCATAATTCAGAATAGCCACCATTGCTCTTTACATAAATGGATGAGAGAAGAAACAAAAAGGAAATACACTGAATCTAAGCTTGAATTAGCGTCATGAACCGAAATTAGAGACGAAAAATCAACAGAAAGGCAAGGGAAGGAGACAGCGAACTTGCTGAGCACCGGCTGAGCCCCACCAGGTAGGATCACCGTGCCCCTGTGAGGACGGGGCGTGGAGGCGAGCACACAGCTCACGGCGGCTCAGCCCTCTCAGAGCTCCAGGGAGGCTAGCACGAGGTAAACACATCCTCCACAGGTTCGCACACGGGGCTGCTTCGTGAACTCTCGGCAGTCAGGTGACCCCTCTGGGTCCATTTCCGTTATCTTTTCGGGGACCAAGGTCACGGCAAGCCCCTGAGCGATAACTGATCACTAGGGCAAAGGGCCTCGTGAGGGTTTTTCCTCCTCTCCTCCCTCCCTCAGTATTTGCCTTTGGAAGATAGTTATAATAAACTGTGAAATGTCAGAGGCAGCTCTACGCAAAGGTGAGAAGGTGACAGAATGTGTGTTCTCTGCCCTCCAAGGGCCTCCTCTGTTACCTTTTGACATCACATCCCCTGAGCTCCCCCCTTCCTAGATGTCCACCCCAGAGGCAACTCCATCTGCGGTGACCAAGCGTTTGTACACGGTATTCCAGGCTCTGTGCAACCTTCCCTCCCCACTGCCCTCACCTCCCCTCAAGAAAGGTATCTGGCCCTGCAGCTCACCTTAAAGGGAGGCTCAACAAGCACCAAAGACTCACTAAGGGCGCTTGGTAAGCTCTCATGTAACACGTGTGCTTTCAGGCTGGCTCCTGGAGAACATGCATGGTTTTGCTGCCTAAACTAGAAGGGAATTTAAGATTGTGAATTCTAAGCCCTTCCCCTGGTAAGAGTGTCAGGCCACTGAGTTGACGGGAAAAGCAGGGATGGACACATAAGTTGGGCAGGTGGGCCCTTGCGAATCTCAGGAGCTGAGTATTTGACCAACCATTTGAGGCAATGATGGGGCCAAACAGTCACAATGACTTACTCAGGATCTTGTCATTTGTGTGCTATACGGTGGACCGGACTTTCTCTTTTTTTTTAAATTAATTTTATTGGAGTAGAGTTGATTTACAATGTTGTGTTAGTTTCAGATGTACAGCAAAGTGATTCAGTTATACATATACATATATTCATTCTTTTTCAGATTCTTTTCCCATATAGATTATTACAGAACATTGAGTAGAGTTCCCTGTGCTATACAGTAGGTCTTTGTTGGTTATGTATCTTACATATAGTAGTGTGTGTGTGTGTGTTCATCCCAAACTCCTATTTTGTCTCTGCCCCACCGCCATGTTTCCCCTTTGGTAACCATAAGTTTCTTTTAGAAATCTGTGAGTCTGTTTCTTTTGTAAATAAGTTAATTTATATCATTTTAAAAAATGAGATTCTACATATGACTGACATCATTATGGTATTTGTCTTTCTCTGTCTCACTTACTTCACTTAGTAACATCGTCTCTAGGTACGCTGGACCTGACCTTCATCTCCAGGTTTCGACAGTCGGGCAGGTGGGAAGGAAGGAGTTGTCAACACTAACAATGTAAATGCATAGAAATATCTTTCCTTTAAATGAAATTATTTTTACAGACAAAAGAAAAGGGATACAGTGTATTCTGAAAACTACTGTCCCATATCCCTCAGAGAATAGCAAAATATTTTCTACTTCAAGGGAAAACATATTCATTATTAAAGATCTGAGCGCTATTGACATTTGAGCCACTGAAGTCAGCAGGACAGATCAATCAGAAACACATTTAAAATTCTTCATCTCCAAATTTCAAGCAGTGCTTTCCATTTTATTTCAACCCTCAGTGGAAAAGTAAATTGGTAATTCAAGGACATTAATTGTTCCTATCTGATAGTTGCTTATGATTCCAATGAACAAGGACAACTTTCTGTCTGAAGTGGAGGGAGATCAGATCTACACCAGGCAACACAGTAACAGCTCCCAGTCATGAACCAGAGTGAAAATACGGGGTGAGGAAGGCAACACCAATGCAGTCTGGAAGAATGAATATAAGTTTTCTATTCCCAACCTTAATTATTTGGAACAAAATCTTGTCTGATAAAGTCAAACTTAAAACTTTGGAAATAAATACCTAATAAACTGGGAAGAAAAGCAGACAAACCTACCTCTCCACTGGTGATGGAGGCTTTCCACATACCGAGGTTCTCACACCACCAATCTGTTCTTGCCATGTGCAGCTGAAGTTCTGTGCGTTCTTTCTCTATTAGAATTATTTCCTCCTTCAACTTAGAAACAATCTGTCACAGGAAAAACATCCTGGGAGTTATGAAACCATCTAAAATGCTATGCAATTCAGCAAAGTAGCAGGAGACAAAATCAACACACAAAAATCAGCTGTTTCTACACGCCAGCAATGAACAATTCAAAAAGGAAATTAAGAAAACAATTCCATTTACAATAGCATAAAAATAATAAAATACTTAGGAATGAACTTAAGCAAGGAGGTGAAAGACTTCTATGATGAAAACTACAGAATACTGATGAAAGAAATTAAAGGAGACATAAGTAAATGGAAAGACATCCCATGTTCATGGACTGGAAGACTAAATATTGCTAAGACTCAATGCTACCCAAAGCAATCCACAGTTTCAACACCATCTCTATCAAAATTCCAATAATGTTTTTGCACAAAAAGAAAAATCCATCCTAAAATTCATGTGGAATCTCAAGGGAAACTGAATAGCCAAAACAATCTTGAAGAAGAACCACGAAGTTGAAGGACTTACACTTCCTGATTTCAAAATTTACTGCAAAGCTACACTAATCAAAACAGTATGCCATTGGCATAAAGACAGACATATACCAAAGGAATACAATAGACAGCCAAGAAATAAACCTTTGCATATATGATCAAATGATTTTCAACAAGGGTGCCAAGACCGTAAGTGGGAAAGGACAGTCTTTTCCACAAATGGTGTTGAGAAAACTGGATCATCACCACATGCAAAACAATGGAGTTGGGCCCTTACATAATACCATATACAAAGGTTAACTCAAAATAGATCAGAGACCTACTCGTAAGGCTAAAACTATAAAATTCTTAGAAGAAAACATGGAGGAGTTTCATGACACGGGATTGGCAATGAGTTCTTGGCTATGACACCAAAGGTACAGGCAACAAGAGAAAATACAGGCCAAATGGACTTCATAAATTTTTAAAACTTTTGTGCAAAGAACACTATCAACATAGTAAAAAGGCAACTCACAGAATGGGAGAAAATATTTGCAAATCACTTATTTGATAGGGGGCTGATATCCAGAATATATAGAGAACTCCTAAAACTCAACAACAAAAAACAGCCTGATTCAAAAATGGGCAACGTACTTGAATAGACATTTCTCCAGAGAAAACAAATAGCCAAAAAGCACATAAAAAGATGCTCAACATTACTAATCATTAGGGAAATGCAAATCAAAACCACAATGAGATACCACCTCACACCCATTAGAACAAATGCTATCAAAAAACAGAAAGTGGGCTTCCCTGGTGGCACAGTGGTTGAGAGTCCGCCTGCTGATGCAGGGGACACGGGCTCATGCCCTGGTCCGGGAAGATCCCACATGCTGCGGAGCACGCAGGCTCAGCCTGCGCGTCCAGAGCCTGTGCTCCGCAACGGGAGAGGCCGCAACAGTGAGAGGCCCGCATACCACAAAAAAAACAAAAAAAACCCAGAAAGTAACAAGTGCCAGTAAGGATACTGAGAAACTGGAACCCTTATGGGCTGCTGGTGAGAAGGTAAAATGGTGCAGTCACTATGGAAAACAATACAGAGATTCCTAAACAATTAAAACAGAACTACCATATGACCCAGCAATACCCCAAAGAAGTGAAAGCAGGTTCTTGAGATATTTGTACATCCATGTTCAAGGCAGCATTTCTTACCATAGCCAAAATGTGGAAGCAAACCAAGTGTCCATCAATGGATAAATGAATAAACAAAATGTTGTATATACATGCAATTGAATATTAGCCTTAAAAAGGAATGAAATTCTGACACGTGCTACCATATGGATGAATCTTGAGTACATTATGCTAAGGGAAACAAACCAGTCACAAAAGGACAAACACTGAATGATTCTACTCACAGGAGGTACTTAGAGTAGTTAAATTCATAAGAGGCAAAGGGAGAATGGTGGTTGCCAGGGACTGGGGGTAAGGGGATGGGGAATTACTGTTTACTGGGTATAGAGTTTCAGTTTTGCAAGATGAAAAGGAATTCTGGAGATGGATGGTGCTGCTGGTTATATAACAATGTGAACATACTTAATGCCAGTGAACTGTACACATGGTAAATTTTATGTTATGTATACTTGGCTACAATTTAAAAAAATAAATAATTTAAAAAAATTCTATGCTCACCGTCTCCTTGGATCTCTTTTAATGAGAAAACCTATACGGTTATGCAACTCTGTAGTTGGAGGACAGCAGCTTTGCCTCCACTTTGCCTCATGGCTGCATGTTCAACTCTCCTAAACATGCAGCCCACAAGGACCCTCCTCAGAAAGCCAGCAGGAAGCACATCCTGCATTTTATCATCAGCAAGGGCTGTAATGTTCGGTTCCACAGTCAGCACATTTGCTCCCCAAGGGCAGGTGTTAGACTCTGTTTCACTGATTCTTCATGGTGACCAGCACAGCCTCCTGCACTTACTCATCGCTCAGGCTTCTGAACGCACATTCAAAAAGTGCCAGAGGAGATCACTTTGGGGAAGCGAGGAGTGCCAGCCATTCCTACATTAGGGAAGCCTCCTTTTTTGACCGAAGAGGCATGAACACAAAGCAGAAAGCCACACCACCCCTTGGGCGTGAGGAATGCCAGAGTGAGATGCTGTTTACATTTTTTAAACTTTCAAATTCTGTTGGTTTCTAGCGAAACAATGTATTTCTTGCATAATTCTGTGAGGTGCTCTAAGTTGTACTTGCAGTGTTGAAAAGAAAAAAAAATTTTTTAGACTGTCCTTGTAGAGTTAACTCACTTCCAGAAACAACTGTGGCACAAGGGGAAGCTCAGCCCCTTCCCCAAAGGCACTGTAGGCAAGTCGGACAAAAGACACAGAGTTACAGCTGAGGATGGGAAAGAACCCCAAATCATAATAGATAAAAGACAAATGCTTTGCTAATTCTATACTAGAAGCAAAAACAAAAACAAAAAACAAAAAAACAAAAAAAGCCAATGGATCTTAGAGCTGAAATTCTTTTTAAAGAAACACTTCTCAACATAAACTGAAAACTACTATTTATCAAATTAGAAAAATGGAAACTTTTAAAGACAACCTTGAAAGCAGAAGAGTTACCTTCTTGTCAGGTTTTGGTGCATTTTGAATAGAATTTAGAGCTTGCCTCTTATAGTCAAGTTTCTCATTTAGTTCTCGTAGTTTGTTTACAGCAAAACTGGTTTGTTCATTAATCCGACTGGTGCCGTCATCCACAGATTCCTCACCAGCCTCGCCTCCCGGGTCCTGGGGGAAAACATCACATGAACCACCATATCTTATAGTGGTGGAATATTCCCTAAGTATTACCTATAGTATAGGTTCTAGATCATTACAATACACTGCTCCAAAGCACTGGATTCCACTAAGAATCCATGGTAGAAAGCCTAGAAGTAGATTGTTTTTTCTCAGCTAAGTGAAAAAGCAAAGGATCAACATTTAGAATCAAAGTAACTGGTATTTGGAATTGCAGTGAAAAAAAAGAAACATTTAATAGCCTAGCGAAAGGCCACACCACTATTTCCCAAATGGTATACCCAAGGGAACCTGCATAGAACAAGGAAGGCAACTGAGTTATCTTCCCAACTCAACCCAAATGTTCTGTGCCTAAATTTTGACAAAAAAACACTAAGACCTGGCTTCCTTTTGGGCTCCTAAGAATATTATGAAAAATTCACGCGTGTCCCTTTAAAACAGAATTTCCGGGCTTCCCTGGTGGCGCAGTAGTTGAGAATCTGCCTGCCAATGCAAGGGACACGGATTCGAGCCCTGGTCCGGGAAGATCCCACATGACCCGGAGCAAATAAGCCCGTGCGCTACTGAGCCTGCGCTCTAGAGCCCACGAGCCACAACTACTGAGCCCGTGCACCGCATCTACTGACGCCCCCGTGCTCTAGGGCCTGTGCTCCGCAACAAGAGAAGCCACCGCACCGCAACGAAGAGTAGCCCCCACTCGCTGCAACTAGAGAAAGCCTGCGCACAGCAACGAAGACCCAACGCAGTTTACCTATAGTATAGGTTCTAGATCATTACAATACACTGCTCCAAAGCACTGGATTCCACTAAGAATCCATGGTAGAAAGCCTAGAAGTAGATTGTTTTTTCTCAGCTAAGTGAAAAAGCAAAGGATCAACATTTAGAATCAAAGTAACTGGTATTTGGAATTGCAGTGAAAAAAAAGAAACATTTAATAGCCTAGCGAAAGGCCACACCACTATTTCCCAAATGGTATACCCAAGGGAACCTGCATAGAACAAGGAAGGCAACTGAGTTATCTTCCCAACTCAACCCAAATGTTCTGTGCCTAAATTTTGACAAAAAAACACTAAGACCTGGCTTCCTTTTGGGCTCCTAAGAATATTATGAAAAATTCACGCGTGTCCCTTTAAAACAGAATTTCCGGGCTTCCCTGGTGGCGCAGTAGTTGAGAATCTGCCTGCCAATGCAAGGGACACGGATTCGAGCCCTGGTCCGGGAAGATCCCACATGACCCGGAGCAAATAAGCCCGTGCGCTACTGAGCCTGCGCTCTAGAGCCCACGAGCCACAACTACTGAGCCCGTGCACCGCATCTACTGACGCCCCCGTGCTCTAGGGCCTGTGCTCCGCAACAAGAGAAGCCACCGCACCGCAACGAAGAGTAGCCCCCACTCGCTGCAACTAGAGAAAGCCTGCGCACAGCAACGAAGACCCAACGCAGCCAAAAATAATAAATAAATAAAAATAAATAAATTTTAAAAAGATGTGCATGTCTTAATCTTCAGAACCTACGAATACATTAAAATAGAATTCCCAAATTCCCACTAGTGAAAGTATTTTCAGTATACACTTTGCTCAGTCCTTATTTTCACTAATCAACAGATAGATTATTTTACAAGTAGAATGGTTAGCATTGAAAGTGACTTAAGATTCATAAAGGACTACAGAATTTGGAACCACCTGAACAGATTACCAGCAAATAGCATATTAGTAATTAGATTCAGGAGCAGCAACAGCATGAAAAGAACTGCTGAGAACTGTCTTCTGCTTCATTTACTCCTTAACTTTCTTCCAGATTTTTTTCGTCTGATTTTTATTAATTGTAACAAACAGTAAAAGAAATTTTTCAAAGAAAAATAAAGTATTAATAATCCCAGAACACCAAGTATTTTTGTATATTCTTTCTAATCCTTGTCCATGAGTATATATATTATGACATCATCCTACTCCTTGTATACATTCAAGAGGGTATTCTGCCTTTTTTGCATAATATACAAGGCTGTATATTTGAGGGTATTGTAGTCTTCCAAGTTATAGCTGCTATGGCTGCATAGTATTCTATGAATTGATAATATACTGAGGCATATCCCTATTGCTATGGGTTGATTCTGCTTTTCTGCCTTCCCAAAACCTAAAATAAACTCCACTGTGCATAAACTTTTTTTTTCCTACATTTTAGTTCTTTTCATAGGATAAATTTCTACAAGTGGGACTACTGCAACAAAGAGTAGGAGCTTTCAAAAGATCAGTGATACATACCACCCTGCTCTGAATGCTGGGTGAAGATGCACATTTTTTCACGTTTGTTTACTATTTATTACCTTTCATATTAACTGTCAGTTCAAGTCCTTATTCAGTTTATCTGTTGGGTATTAATTTGGACAAACTTTTCACAACATTTGAATATTAACCATTTTAATTTCTGAGGTAGAGAGATCGGTTTGTTTTAGCTGTGCTATCCTAAAAATAAAATGCAAGGAGTAACAAGTTTTGGACCAATTAGTTCAGTGGTTTTAGACACTGAAAATGTAAAGAACCAAGTCACAAAACTTTTTTTCAAAAGTCTGAATGAATGAATTTACCAACAGTTCAGAGACATCTGCTTCTAACACCTGATTCCTCAGGGCTTGAGATACAGTGAACTGGACAGAAAGAAAGAGTCCAAGATAAATCACAGTCTTTCTATATAAGGTGATTCTAAAACACTTTTCCTTTGTACCTTCAAAACCTTCAAACTCATATAGGTCATTAGCAGTAAAAGGGAGATGGCGACTGGGGCTATCCAAAATGACCCAGGACACTATAAGAAAATCAGACTTCAGGTATGGCTGGACAAGGTTTCTTTCAAATATCTTAATTTCATCTGATTTTTTTTAAACTCCAAAGTATTTCCTGCAGACTCCTCCTGCATCCTCTACCTCTCCTCATTTCTTCCCCGTCCTTTTTGTCTGTTCTCCAGCTGGACTGTTGTGCTAATGATTCTCTTACTTGGTCACAAATGTCCCACCCCACAGATTTTCTGCCCTCACTTTTCAGGAGTCAAACCCAGCTGCGTCTCAGGCAGACAGAGCAGGGGGCGGTCTCTGACTCAGCAGCGGCTGGTGGTACCCAGCTGGTCAGAAGGACAAAGACAGAAGTGAGGACGAGAAGCAACAAGGAAATTCAACTTAAAGTGCTGTACACTAAGATGCAGAGAATGGACTTGAGAACACGGGGAGGGGAAAGGGTACGCTGGGACAAAGTGAGAGAATGGCAAGGACATGTATACACTACCAAACGTAAAACAGATAGCTAGTGGGAAGCAGCCGCATAGCACAGCTCGGTGCTTTGTGACCTAGACGGGTGGGAGGGGGACGCAAGAGGGAGGGGATATGGGGATATATGTATATGTATAGCTGATTCACTTTGTTAT
Source organism: Neophocaena asiaeorientalis asiaeorientalis (assembly GCF_003031525.2). NCBI lineage: Eukaryota > Metazoa > Chordata > Mammalia > Artiodactyla > Phocoenidae > Neophocaena > Neophocaena asiaeorientalis. The sequence continues at coordinate 2,884,497 of NW_020174712.1, read as the reverse complement.
ACAGCAGAAACTAACACACCATTGTAAAGCAATTATACTCCAATAAAGATGTTAAAAAAAAAAAGTGCTGTATCCCAAAAGATAAAGTTGCACACCAAATCTGGCTCACAAAGTCTGCACCCACATAATCATATTCAAAGCTTATCCACTCAAAAGGGAGCAGAAAGTTAAACATGACTCACCATTTCATCCTTGTTGGAAATCAACTGGGAGACATGCTTTTCTTCCTCTTTTATCATCAATTTCTCATACAGATCACTGACAATAAATGAAGGGTAATACCTATCCTTCAGCATCTCACAAATGTCTCCCTGGATTTTGCAGAACACTTCGATTCCTTTATTTCCTACAAGACACTGCTGGATTTCTTTGTAAAGTGATTTTTCCACAGATATTTCTTTGCTCTCCACGAAGAAATTCTGGTAAATTTCACCAACTAATTGTGGAATTTCGTTCTGAAAAGACAGGAAGATGAAGAAAGTAATACCATCTCTGAGAAAAACTATTTTCTTCTGAATTATCTGCATTTTAAAGGTGGAAGGGAGCCATGCAGAATGTAGGATGAGTGTGCAAAGGCTTTTGTGGGCACATTCAGGGCCAAGGGGTGAGTGTCAGACCCTGGAAAAACAACTGGTTCCTTAAAAGGAACACTTTACGTTGAACAGTTAACAAATGTAATTTCTTTTTAATGCTGGAAGGAAAAAAATAAGAATGAGAACAGCTCTCTTCTTGCAGTGGATTCCTTCTCATAAATCTCAGTTCCACAGGAATACAATTGATCGGCTAAATTCAGTATGACTTTTTCATCTAGTAAAAATAATTAGAAATGCCAACTTCTCACTCCAGAGAAAGTCAATATAATGATTGTATTAGAATGTAGGATGAGTGTGCAAAGGCTTTTGTGGGCACATTCAGGGCCAAGGGGTGAGTGTCAGACCCTGGAAAAACAACTGGTTCCTTAAAAGGAACACTTTACGTTGAACAGTTAACAAATGTAATTTCTTTTTAATGCTGGAAGGAAAAAAATAAGAATGAGAACAGCTCTCTTCTTGCAGTGGATTCCTTCTCATAAATCTCAGTTCCACAGGAATACAATTGATCGGCTAAATTCAGTATGACTTTTTCATCTAGTAAAAATAATTAGAAATGCCAACTTCTCACTCCAGAGAAAGTCAATATAATAATTGTATAATTAGGGCTTCCCTGGTGGCGCAGTGGTTGAGAGTCCACCTGCCAATGCAGGGGACACGGGTTTGTGCCCCGGTCCGGGAGGATCCCACATGCCGCGGAGCAGCTGGACCCGTGAGCCATGGCCGCTGAGCCTGCGCGTCCGGAGCCTGTGCTCCGCAACGGGAGAGGCCACAACAGTGAGAGGCCCGCGTACCACAAAAATAATAATTGTATAATTACAGAAAGCAAGAGAAATATGCTTCAGAATGATGACTTACTACATTGTAATCAAGCTTGTATTACACAGCTTGGTCTTAAGCAAGGTCTCCGCCTAAGTGTACTAAGCCTAATTCGGAAGTGCAAACATCTCATTAACATAACCTCCACACTGCCGCGATAGACAACTTATCATTAACATAACCTCTACACTGCCGCGATAGACAACTTATCATTAACATAACCTCCACACTGCCGCGATAGACAACTTATTAACTCTAGAAATGTTATGAAAAGTCTTCGACGGTAGCAAAAGATGAAGACAAACGACTTAACCAATATTATGAATATAACAAACAATCCGGAAGTTTTACATCCAAATCAGTGTTGCTAGGTCAAAATACAGCTATTTGAGGAAGCTATATCCTCTTATTGCATTGACATTTTTCAACTTGTTTTCAGTAGTTTAGGAAAAGTTTTTAAATTGCTCTTTTCAATATTCCTCTGAGAGCAGCCAAAAGTCAAGCTTGTAGTCAAATCTGGTAAATAATATATGTAATAAATTTGGCAAATATAATACTGAGTAAAATGAGGTAATTTGTGGCTTATAAATGAACAATGAAAGACATTCCTAAGAAGACTTAAAAATACTATGAGACTGGATTTAGTTCCTTAACCAAAGTAGTTTGTAATTTATGATGTATTTTAAGCTGGTATTCAGCCCTAGCAACATTCATATGAAGTGCAAATGAGTAATTTAATGTACATAGTGCTGTCTATGCTTACTTTACTAAGCCTAGAGTGGCATGGACATATACACACGACCAAATGTAAAACCGATAGCTAGTGGGAAGCAGCCGCATAGCACAGGGAGAGCAGCTCGGTGCTTTGTGACCACCTAGAGGGGTGGGATAGGGAGGGTGGGAGGGAGACGCAAGAGGGAGGAGATATGGGGATATATGTACATGTATAGCTGATTCACTTTGTTTTAAAGCAGAAACTAATACACTGTTGTAAAGCAATTACACTCCAATAAAAATGTTAAAAATAAATAGGCCTCTCAAGATGCATGTATTATATATGTTGTACATATTGTTATATATGTTTTTAGACATATATATATATACACACACACATATATTTCACATTCTTCAGTTTAACTCTTAAATATATATCGAGAACTTGCCAAGTGCAAAACACAATGCTTATTGTTGGGCTTTGTGCTGTAATGGGCATCTGTAACCAAAAATTATTTTTTGTCTTGCTTAACACAGTCTTATTTTAAATTAAGTAAAAGGAGGACAGTTGTGTAAAATGTGCACATTATGATATTAAAAGTAACAAGGTTATGAGATTGAAGTGTAGGTGATAAGACCAAATTTATTGTAACAGCCATGTGGGTAATAAGTATATGCCTTTTTTATAATGGGTTAAAAAAGTAACTACCTGAAACTAAATTCAATAATTGGGAATATTTGTAAATCTTTTTTCCTTGACTACACATTCAAAAGCACTTTTTGTAAAAATGAAATCTAATTCTATTTACCATTTATGGGCTAGAACATAATGCCGATAATATATTTGGTTTAAAGTATTCTTTTAATGTATCTTATCTTACAGCTTGATTAAGAAACACAGACATACTGCCTAACATACAAGTTTTTATCAGCTAGTGATTAATATTCCTTTGGGCCTATATATCCTACCTTGTGAGCATTCTTTAAATATTCCACAGACTCCCAAAAGCTAATCAGAGCTCTCTTGTCCATCCTTTCCATGTATGTTCGAAAGTGCTCTCGGTAGGAAGCATTGGCCAAGATATCTTCGAATTGAAGAATCTATGAAGGAAATTTAAGAGAAAGTTTTTAAAAATCAAATTTTAAATATCAGTTTGCTTTAACTTCCAATGGATTACTTTCTACATTCAGGAAAAAATGTGTCATTTTCTAAGTTCATAGTCAATGTAATAGAGTACTTCTCTCACCTTCCTAAATTTTAAATTTAAAAAGTTTACTGAATATTCAAAATGCACATATTCAATAAATACCAATTTTCTATTAATCATTCATTCATTCAGCAAAAGATTTATTTGGCATCTACTCTGTATCAGGCACATTTCTAGGAAATGAAACAGACAAAAATCCCTGCCTTATGGGATGTATTGCTAAAAGCAATCGTGCCAATAATAGAAAAAGTGAAGAGAAATATATAAAAGACCAGGAAGCTGGAACCTAATAATTTGGCATTTTTGCTTTCCATCCTATTTTCATATAGCTGAGGAAATCTACAAATGATTTCATACCTTGTCTTTTTGTTTATAATATCACATTCGTTTAAAAAAATCTTTTGTATGCATTTTAATTGGCCCATAAAACTATTGTAGAGATGTATCACAATTACTCCTTTGTTTACTATTTTGAATGCTTACAGAAAAGAAAAACCACTATCTGAAGACACAGTGAGATCAATCTTGAGTATGGACTGCTATAGTATGAGAAAGCAGATGAGCTTCATAATAATTCATGACTCAACTAGGAGAAATGCCTCAAACTAATTTAGAAGGAGTTTAACTCCTATATCCTTAGTTATTAATTAGTAATAAAAATGATGTCTATGTATACTGCAACGAAAAGAAAACTTACATTTAAGATTTTTAAAATTAATATCGTGGCGACTGAAAAATTTCAGAAATGTTACCAGTTAAGATCTTTCTAAAATCAAGTGCATATGATCAATGCATGTTCAACTCTTTCTGCCACTGACAGTAAGTCCTCAATCTGTTCTGTGGACAGGCCTGTGGGCAGGCATTTTTCTAACAACTTTTGATAACTAAGTAATCAAAAGTGATCCCTTGCTACAGACCATTAATATTTAGGATTTAGTTTACTAACTTTGGGAGACCGTAGCATGTATCCTCACTTTATGTACACCTACCAGCGAAGCATTTTTCGGTACAAATCCTAACTGTACAGGCTCCAAAGAAGTCTGAAGGCTCCCATGTCGACTCTGGCTGGGAATGACAGATCACTCAGACAGCAATCCATTTTTAACATGGGGAGGAGCTGAGCAGGAAAGACTCGCAACAATTCTAAAGAAGTCTTCCCAGTATAATTTCATGGATTGAAATGAATTTCAAGTTAGATACAAATCCACATATTTGCAAAATCAAGTCCAAAACATCTTCTAAATTAGCCACTTTTAGATTCTTTTATTGTGTCTTATGAACACTCCTATGTTTAGTTCTAAAAGTGCAAATATATGCAAATAAATGACAGCAAATATATCTCAAGTCTAACTACACATCTGAAATATCTCATATCTTAGCTGGTGAATTAACCAAGTTCTCTACTCCATTTGTTTTCTATTTTCTCTTGAAGCCTGCATAAGCCTTTCACTGATTCACACCTACACTAACGGTGTGGGTCTGTGTGACCAGGATAAGGAGACTACACACTTCTGAGTCAAATGTGTTAACATGAGATGAACTCAATCTCATTGTGTTAAGGTAAGATGAACTAATCTCAGTAATTCTGAGCCTGTTGTGTGGAAGTGGAAAGAAAAGACTGGGTAGGTCCACGTTGACACTACTGTAAATATATGATTAAAAAAATATATATATAGAGAGAGAGAGACAATGTAATACCAATTAACATTTACTAAGGGCTTCCATATAGCAAACACTGTGCTCTTGCATTAATTTCCTTCTGTTGGATCAGCACGTTTCCTTCTGTCCTAAGACTTCTGGTAAATTCTGGGAGGGCTGATGCCACAATCAATAATCTCTGGGCAGAAGACAAAAAATTGTCCTGGTGGATGTCACATATGCCGAAGGCCATGAAGTATTTCAGGCTGGAAGGTAGCCTATGAAGGCAGATTGTTCTTTATTCCCCTCAGGGATTTTTATTTACTCCTTTTTCACTATCTCCCAAACCCACTGGATCTGGTTTCATGATGCATACTCTATTAACTTAGTTTTATGTTTTGTGTGTATTACCCCTTGACCAGCAGGTTAATTTTTCTCTAGGAAATATACCCCCTAAGCACTCAAAAGGACCACAAGGCCTAGAAGAGTAAGTAAATGTGCTCTTAATACCCCCAACATGTTACCAAGAGGGACCCAGGCCCAAGATTCTCTAGCTGCTGAATACCTACGATACACTCATGACACTACCTACGGCGTACTAATGAGAATGTGGAGAATTAGGATCTTGGGACTAATGTTGTATCCCAAAAGGAGAGACCACAATTGGGTTCCTCTTACATTTATAACATCACTAAACATACCCCTGAATAATTACTGCCAGTAATAACAAATGTTTATTAAGTGCTCATTATACACCAAGTACCATACTTACCATTTTATGTGCATTATTTAATTTAATGATTATCATGCCCTGTAGGGTATGTCCAGTTAACCCTACTTTATAAGTAGAGTATAAGTAGAACGTGCCCAAAGTCAATCCCCAGCAGACCTGGGATTAAAAGCCAGGCTTTCTGACTCTGTAGCACAGCTTCTTAACTATAATAAAATACTTACACTCTTTAAGAAATTACCTGATTTGTATTCAGGCCAAAAAATTTAGCAAACTAAAAACAGTATGGAAGTCAAGAAGGAAAGATGGACTGAGAGCCCTACAAGAACAACATGTGAGTCTATGTTCTGGAATATATGTCTTAGGTTAAATACCAAGAAGTGAAAAGATCGTCTATGTGATTAAAGCCGTGTTCGTAACAAATATGAAACGGCAAAACAAGAAACTACAAAGTTCCACCTTCTGGCTTTGAGGCCCTTCCCCCTCATCCAAGGGCCCATCCTCTTGCTGGTCGTAGGCAGGGCCTCCCAGGATTCTGATCCTCTTCTCACACTGCTTCTTTGCCACAGTCAGTTGGTTAATGTACCTTTTCATGTTCCTGGCCCTCAGGAGATCAGCCTTCATAGCAGCAGTTTCTTTACCTTGAATGAGATAGATGGATAGTACACACTCAGAGGACAAGGTACAAAAGAGGGAACACAGCAACTGTGGGCCAGATTAATGTCTGATGTGGTACGTTCTGAGCCGCAGTGGGTACTAAAGGACAGCCACTATGGAAAACAATATGAAGGTTCCTCAAAAAATTAAAAATTGAACCACCATATGATCCAGCAATTCCACTCCTGAATATGTATCCAAAGAAAATGAAAACACTAATTCAAAAATATACATGCACCCGAATGCTCATAGCAGCACTACTTACAATAGCCAAGATACAGAAGCAACCTAAGTGACCATCAACAGATGACTAGATAGAGAAGATGTGATACGCATATCTATCGGGTTGGCCAAAAGGTTTGTTTGTTTCCGTGAGATGGCTCTAGTAGCACTTAGTTGTCTTTAACTTCATTTGAAACAATTTCGTTAGATTGTATGCGTCAGCTGTCACATCAGCGTGCATTTAAAAAACAACTTATCAAGATTGGTGAATTTTTATGTAGCCATTTTAATATTGAAAATGGAAGAAAAAAAGCAACATTTTTGGCATATTATTCTTTATCATTTCGAGAAAGGTAAAAACACAACTGAAATGCAAAAAAAAGATTTGTGCAGTATATGGAGAAGATGCTGTGACTGATCGAACGTGTCAAAAGTGGTTTTCGAGGTTTTGTGCTGGAGATTTCTTGCTGGAAGATGCTCCACGGGCGGGTAGACCAGCTGAAGTTGATACAATCAAATCGAAACAATAATTGAGAACAGGGCTTCCCTGGTGGCGCAGTGGTTGGGAGTCCGCCTGCCGATGCCGGGGCCACGGGTATGTGCCCCAGTCCGGGAGGATCCCGCATGCCGCGGAGCGGCTGGGCCCGTGAGCCGTGGCCGCTGGGCCTGCACGTCCGGAGCCTGTGCTCCGCAATGGGAGAGGCCACAGCAGTGAGAGGCCCGCGTACCAAAAAAAAAAAAAAAATCGAGATCAATTATACCACGCGGGAGATAGCCAACATACTCAAAATACCCAAACCAAGCACTGAAAATCATTTGCACCAGCTTGGTTTTATGTTAATTGCTTTGATGCTTGGGTTCCATGTAAGTTAAGCAAAAAAAAACCCTTCTTGACCATATTTCCGCATGCGATTCTCTACTGAAACGTAATGAAAACGTTCCGTTTTTAAAACAAATTGTGACAGGCGATGAAAAGTGGATACTGTACAATAATGTGGAACAGAAGAGATCATGGGGCAAGTGAAATGAACCATCACCAACCACACTAAAGGCCGGTCTTCATCCAGAGAAGATGATGTTGTGTATATGTTGGGATTGGAGGGGAGTTCCTCTATCATGAGCTCCTTCCGGAAAACCAAACAATTACTTCCAACAAGCACTACCCCTGACTAGACCAACTGAAAGTAGCACTCGACAAAAAGCGTCCAGAATTAGTCAAGAGAAAACACATAATCTTCCATCAGGATAATGCAAGACTGCGTGTTTCTTTGATGACCAGGCAAAAACTGTTACAGTTCGGCTGGGAAGTTCTGATTCATCCGCTGTATTCAACAGATATTGCACCTTCAGATTTCCATTTATTTCAGTCTTTACAAACTTCTCGTAATGGAAAAAATTTCAATTCCCTGGAAGACTGTAAAAGGCACCTGGAACAGTTCTTTGCTCAAAAAGATAAGTTTTGGGAAGGTGGAATTATGAAGTTGCCTGAAAAATGGCAGAAGGTAGTGGAACAAAAGGGTGAATACACTGTTCAGTAAAGTTCTTGGTGAAAATGAAAAATGTGTCTTTTGTTTTTACTTAAAAAACCAAAGGCACTTTTTGACCCACCCAATATATATTATGGAATATTACTCAGCCATAAAAAGAATGAAATGTTGCCATTTGCAATGTGGATCGACCTGGGGGCTATTATATTTAGTGAAATAAGTCAGACAGAAAAAGACAAATATTATATGTTTTCACATATATGTGGAATCTAAAAAAACTAAAACAAACGAATGAATGTAACAAAACAGAAACAGACTCACAGATACAGATAATAAACCAGTGGCTACCAGAGGGAAGGAGTATATGGGGAGGGCCAACACAGGTGAAGGGGATTAAGAGGTACAAACTACCAGGTATAAAATAAATAAGTTACAAGGATATAGCATACAGCACAAGAAATATAGCCAATATTTTATAACAACTTTATATGGGGTATAATCTATAAAAATAGTGAATCACTACGTTATAGGGCTGTCTCTGGACTACCCATCCTGGACACTTCGTATGAATGGAGTCACATACTACATGGTCTACGGTGACCAGTTTCTTGGACACACTGGGTAGCTCCCTGCTCCGGGCTTTACTATCCATCCTCTCAGCCTGGCCCCTTCATCTCCCAGGAATCTGCCTGGCTCAGTTCCCCACCCCCTTCAGGTCCCTAGTTCAGGGTTCAGGGAAGACCTCCCCGGCCACTCTCTTCTACCTGCAACCTACACCCTAAAACACCAGTCTTCTCCCGTCTTTCCTTCTCTAGCGCAGCGGTCCCCAACCTTTTTGGCTCCAGGGGCGGGTTTCGTGGAAGACAGCTCTTCCGTGGACGGGGGGTGGGGGGGGGTGATGGTTCAGGCGGTGATGCGAGCGATGGGGAGCAGCTGATGAAGCTTCCCCACTGGCTCGGTGCTCACCTCTTGCTGGGCAGCCCGGCTCCTGACAGGGGGTTGGGGGACCCCTGCTCTACAGCACGACTGCCATACTGCATATTCGACTTAGTTATTCTGTATGTCCTCATAAAGGTAGCGTTTTGTCTGTTCACACACTGTTGTACCATCAGCACCTACGAGAGTGCCTGGCAACACACGAGGGACTCATAAAATGTGTTGAGTGGATGTACGATCTGTGTCAAATGTTACAGAGAGATCAAGCTGAGTGCTTGCTGTGGATCAGGTATTGTGCTCTTTCTAGAACTCTGGCTGTGAAGGAGAGAACCAGGGTGAATCTCCTCACCTCCCATTCTTCAGCTTACTCTGTTACGTTAATTTTTAAAAACGATGAGCGCTGAGCATTTCCTTGGGGACAACTGACTGGCTTTGCATACACACCTGAAGGCGGGGAAGGGCTGGGTTGAGGGAAGGCATTTTTCTTTTCTTTCTTCTTTTTTAAATGGACAAGAAATGAGCTGGTTTTAATGCTGATGAGCAGGAACCAGTTAAAAGAAAAAAAGGTGACAGATGGGTACCCAGTAGACACCTGAGGAGGCTGGCTTTGGGAAAGGCCACCTCCTCCACTGTGGTAACACGCAAGGCACAGCGATGGATGCAGACACAAGCAAATGGGGAGCTGGAGCAGTTCCCTTCCTAGGTTCTGGTTTCTGGAAGTGGGGAGGGAGGTTATCTGCTCAGGGAGGTGCGTAGAAAGGGGGAGGGGACAGAGGCCTGAGGAAAGTGGGCAAAGTGTGAAAGCCACTGTGGAAAGCAGAAGAACAAGCTCACTTCAGAAACACGGCGGGATTGTTTCAGGTGGTGTCCAGGGCCGAGGCGACCTCTGGATGGGTATGAACCTTCCTGGGCAGGTCAGAGCACAGCTCTGGAGGTGAGTCAGAACACACATGACTTAGACTGGAACCGGCGACAATAAAAGAGGGTTGGTGGTGTGTTTCTCGGTGCCCCTGGACACGGAGTCTAAGTGAAGTTTTACACACCTAGGGAGACCTCCAATTCTCTAGGGTGGTCGTCACTGCCCTCGTGTCACAGAGTCAATCGGCAGATGCTTACAATAGCGCCTGGGCAGGCTGAACAATCAACTGGAAAAACTCAGGCAAGGACCACAAAACACTGTGTCTTTCAGAGCAGCTTTTTCTGACATTTATCACCAACGGTCACAGGCAGACTTCAAGTCAACAGTCAGCCTCGCTCAAGAGGGTCTGTCAGGTATTACAGGATGTTTTCCATACATGTGCTGAGGAGACATTTTCATTTGACCTCAGTGATGGTTTCTCAGCATATCTTATTCTTGGCTGACAGAGAGGCCCTGACCAAAGAACTTAACTCAGCACTCATCTCGAGAGGAAAAAAGCGTATTTCAGAGCCCCCTTAGTGGGAAGACAAAAGTAAATGTAGTCTGTCCCCAAATTAGCCTATTGCAAACTAAAACTATTCGTGTGTATACCTAAAGAAATACGTGCTGGGACTAGTGAATTTTTCAGAAAAGTTTTCATTTATTTTTCTACCTCCAAAGCTCATGTTAGTTCCATTATACTTAGATTCTAAGGAGCTTAAACTCCTACAGTTATAATCCACTATTCTGCATTGATTACAGTTATTTTAAATAGATTTAAAGCACATATCCTTAAACTATTTTGCATTGGTTACATTTACTTTAAACATTCGAAACATACATCCTTAACTCTAAATTCTGTACATAACATTTAAGCTACTTTAAAATTGGGGGACAAAAACTTGCCTTTTATAGAACAAACCTAGACTGCAATTTTAATTTTGGGTTAAAACAGACTAATAAAAAGAAAGATATAGAGAAAGAAACTGACACACATTTAACAACAATCAAATTCTTCTCCTGAGAAGGCTTAAAAGTCTTTCTAAAAGGACAAAAACTGAGGCAAATTCCAAAGGGAAGGAAGAAAGAGAATAAACCTTCCCCTAAAACCCAGCTGCAGAGCTGAGAAAACATTCTGGAGTCCTGCCTGAATGTCCCCTGCTCACGTGAATGCATTGTTTGTTAAGGGCAAGGCAAGCCATTGTCTGATGACAAAGCTTGTTGCTAACAAACGCTACGGCAACTTGCTGCTTAGACAATTCTGTTTATTTTTGCCTCAGAAAACCAATGCCATGTTCAGGGCTAAACGACTAACAGGGCACTCCAGCAGCGCACGTGACTGCCGTGCAAAAATCCCAGTAAATCCAGCGATGCAGATGAATACGCTTCTTTGTGACCTGAGAACCCGTCCATCCAAGAAATCTTCACGCCAAGAGAAGCGCAGGCAAGAGGGTGGAAGATGCGCTGCCCAGCTCAAGCGAGACTCCTGCAGCTGTCTCTCTGCAGAGACCTAGGTAATGCTGCACACTGTTAAAAACCGGTTAACCACACAGTGTTTAATCCAGCTTAAAAAAGAAGACCGAGACCACAAACAGTGGCAGGTGACACACTGGGTGGCAGTGGCTCTTTGCACGGGTGCCGAGAAGAACACACAAGTGATATAATCTTCTACAACAATTAATTATAAATGTCTACTGCTTTCCTTCCTATAGAGTCTAGATGCTACTGAGGTCAGAGCAAAAGGAAAGGGGGTCATTTGCGGAAAAAGACATTTGGATTAGACCTTAGGCGAACTCTATAAGGATATTTCAGTGGACCTATGAACAACATCACAGAACTGCTTTTTGCTGTAAGCCTTCTGCCCATGATATAGTTCTTCCTTAAGTGAGTAAAGTGACTTGCAGTAAAACAAAAACACCAGGGGACAACTGTTAGATACTATTTCCAATGTGGCAAAGGAGGGTAAAGTAACCTACAGTGCAAACCAAGGGCTCCAGAAGTAGCACAAGTATAACTGGATTCAAATGGCACCGCTGTATTTTTCAAGTACTCAAAAGTATCAACAATAGATTATTTCTTTTCTCCTAGTGCGCTATCAAATTCCAAGGCATAGCCTAACTGCAACAGCCTCGGCAGGTTGATTGAGGAATTCCACGGATGACACACAGCAGGATCTCTCAGCCTGGGCACCAGCGACATTCTGGGTGGATAAATCTTTGCTGTGGGGCTGTCCTGTGTATCATGGGATGTTTAGCAGCATCCCTGGCCTCTACCACTAGATGCCAGTAGCATCCCTTTCCCCCTGTGTGACAGCCAAAAATGTCTCCAGACCTTGTCAAATGCCCCTGTCCTCCCACCCCACTGAGAAGTATTAATACAGAGGCACAGCTCCTGTGAGAGTGCAGAAGGCAAGGCTACACTACCCCGACTCCCCAGCATTGGGTTCTGTCCCCCACGATGCACAGGTCTCCTCACACCCCCCCCCACGCAATCAAGGGAAGGGATTAGGGGGTTCCTCGCTAGAAAACGTCACCGACAGGCTAACAAGTCTTTGAATCTTTCTTGGACATTGAAATACAAGTTTCAATAAACCCCCTTGAGAAGAGGGTTCAAGAAACAGGTATGGATTTACTCAGGGACTAGTCCAGTTTCCAAAGGAGAAATGGTGCTTCCTTCTTACTGTGAAGCTGATGGCAATTCTCAGTAGTTACTGATCGTCACAAACTTCTTCAGAGTTATCTGAAAATCACCTCAAAAGCTGCCCAGGAACTAAAACAATATTTACCTTTCTTTTCAACTTGAGGCCGGAATGTTCTCTGTTTTACAAGTGGGATTCTCTTACCACACCAAACACTTGAAATTTCAAAGTCTGGAGTGTGTCACTCCACTTTAGTAGAAAGTATATTTGAGGAATAAGCAGAGATCCTATCGCAGGAGCTGATGGTGGAGACTCTCACGTTATAGTGGAGAAGAATACAGGGGCCTCACAGGCCAGGCAAGGCACGCTGTCAGGGTGCCTACAGCGCACCTTTTATCTCCTTCCTTTAAACATCTCAAGGGCTGAAACTTCCAGTACTTCCTTTGGCTTAAGGCCCTCCAGCATGCTTGCAATAGATTTTTTAAATAATAGCGTCCTATCAGTTAAATCCACACATCAAATTGCCGGGAGAACCCTTCTCCCACATTAGAACTGCGACTTGAACAGACAGAAGATAGACACTTAGAACGCAGTTCTGATGCATACGATTTCTAAGTTTGGAGCACGACTCGCGTAGCATCTGCCTGTGTGAGTGAGCAGTGCGGTGGGAAGAGTCCAGGACTAAAGTCCAGGAGACGTGGCTTCAAGTTCCAGATCAGCATGTCACTAACCAGGTACCTGTTGAACATCTCTGGACCTGAACTTTATTCGTATAAATGCAGGTCTTAGAATGGAAGATGACTAAAGTTTTCTGGGAGAAGAGAGGTGGCAGCAGAGTTGGATATAAAATTATATATGTGTAATTTTACATGTAACTATATAAAACTACACTCTCTGTAGAGAGTGTAACGGAAGTGCCCTGAGCCCTCGGTCCCTCAAGGCAGGTAAGGGATGGGGCTGTGTTGGATGTTGGGGAAGGAACCGCAAGCTCTGGACGCTGCCGCACTCAGAGCATCAGGGCTGGGCAGAGGGAAACCCTGGCAAGCGCCCTGCAGCAATGGCCTGGGGTGCTTTGTAAGTTTAGGTCATTCATAAATTAGAAACTGTGTCAAGTTACTGCAATGCTAGGAGTTAGATCACAAGCATTAGAAAGGACTCTGAGAAGTCCGCTAGAGTTTACAGAGTAGCTCCTTCTTTCAGGCAGGGACACCTTTACATCCCAAATCAGATGAGAAATATTATTTAAAAAAATAATTCCTAATGGAAATCATTATGGTTCTTATCAACAAGTAACTGTGTGTATGTACATACTTAATATAGTCTGAAGTTCTTCTACACTTCTGCTTGACACATTCAGTTCCAAAACTCTTTACTCACACTCTAAACGAGATACACACAATGTTGCCAACACCTCCCCATCTACACGATGAGCACGTCACCCCCAAGAGTGCAGTATTTATATACAGCAGTTGCTACCAGACTCAAATCAACATTATGTCCCTCTTTGCAGTCAGCTGAATAAATACTACCCTTGAATCACTTTATTCTTTATTTAACAATTCATTTAATGTGTCAGTATCATTAGTCTTGTTAATTTGCAGGGTCTGTTTGTCCATAGAGGATCCTTTATTTCCTACCGGGGAAACAGCTTATGTGTTTTGTTTTGTTTTGCTTTTTAATTTTTATTGGAGTATAGTTGATTTACAACGTTGTGTGTTAGTTTCAGGTATATAGCAAAGTGAATCAGTCATATGTATACATATATCCACCCTTTTTTTTTTTTTTTTAGATTCTTTTCCCATAGAGGCCATTACAGAGTATTGAGTAGAGTTCCCTGTGCTGTACAGCAGGTTCTTAATTAGTTATCACTTTAACTATTCTTTTTTGTTTGTTTATTTGCGGTACGCGGGCCTCTCACTGTCCTGGCCTCTCCCGCTGAGGAGCCCAGGCTCCGGACACGCAGGCTCAGCGGCCATGGCTCATGGGCCTAGCCGCTCCGCGGCATGTGGGATCTTCCCGGACCGGGGCATGAACCCGCGTCCCCTGCATCGGCAGGTGGACTCTCAACCACTGCGCCACCAGAGAAGCCCCACTTTAACTATTCTTGATAACATTTCAGGATCCAGAACAGCAGTGGGGTGGGGGAAAGCTTTAAAGGGAGCTGAAATACTGGGCTCATTCACATCCAACTGCAGGGAAAATGTAGCATGTGTTCCATTACTACTAGAATTCCTACACTTGGCCAGTATCTTAGTTCGGGCACCTATAACCAAATGCCACAGACCGGCTGGCTATAAACAACAGAAATGTATTTCTCACAGTCTGGAGACTGGGAATCCAAGATTAGGGTGCCACCACAGTTGAGTCCTGGTGAAGGCCCTCTTGTCAGTGGCAGACTGCCACCTTCTTGCTGTGTCCTCACACGATGGGAGAGGCTGGGGATCTCTCTACAGCCTCTTTTATAAGTCACCAAATCCATTCATGAGGGCTCCACTGTCACGACTTAAGCACCTCCCAAAGGCCTCACCTCCTAATACCATCAAGTTCGGATGTTAGGATTTCAACGAAAGGATTCTGGGGGAACACGATTATTGAGACCCTAGCAGCCAGCTAATTTTACTAGACCACTTCTCAACTACCTGGGCTGTTCTAATTGTTAATAAAAAGCTAGAGTTGGGCACTAAAATGCAAACGCGACCAGATCACTGGCTCTACAGTAGCGGTCCTCACGGTGTGGTTACTGGATAAGCAACATCAGCATCTCTGGGGAACCCGTGCGGAATGCGAACTTTCAGGGCCCACTCAGAGCCACAGAATCACAGACTTTGGGGCCCAGAAACCTGCATCTTAACAAGCCCTCCAGGTGATTCTGACACACACTATAGTTTGAGAACGACCGGTCTCCAGGATTAAGCCCAAACTTCTCAGGACAGCTCCCAAGGCCCTTTAGGATCGGCCCCCGTCTTCCCATCAAGGCTCATCTCTCCATTACATCCCAAGCACCTGCACAGTGTCTCAGCTGACATAACCCACATACAAACGCACACGGGGCAGCATCCAGCCGCAGCCACCCAAAAAGCCCAAAGGGTATGAGAGCCACTCAATCTTTTGTACTCAACTCTGCTACCCTTAAGAAAACGCCTTTCTTGAGCTCTGGCCCAGGTAGAGCTGACACTCCACACATCTGTGCCACTACTTGATCCCGAACCGGCAACTCTCACTGAATTTATCAAACTGTACTGTGATTTTGTTTGTGTATCCACCTGTCTCCTCCTGAAGGTCGGGGACAGTTTCATGCCTTGCACAGCTGTGCCTCATACATAATGGCACTCGCAAGATGTTTGCTGAGTGACTGAAGACCTACTTCTGGTGATTCCTTCTCTGAAGGAAGATATCCTTCGGAGTCCTTTCTCTACTGACGTGAAGGGTCCTATGAACTCAGGTGGTCTTTCATCTACCCAGGATCAGCAGGGGGCGGGGGGAGAGGTGTTGTGAACAAAGCAGAGAAATTCAAGATAAAATATAAAGGATAAGTAGGAGTTATCTAGGCAGAGTGATACTGAGTGTAGGGCAGCATTCCAAGAAGAAGAAACAGAATGTGCAAAGAATATGAGGCGGGAGGAACTGGGGTGAGTTGAGGAAAGAGAAAAGTGAGTTTGGCTGGAGTTCAGAGGGAGGGGGTGGTCTGGCGGGAGATGAGGCTGAAGATCAAGACGGGGCCAGAGCAAGCAGGGCCTTGCAGGTTTCACTTCGCAGCGTTGTTATTCTAAGAACAATGGGAAGACAATGAAAGGTAAGCATGGGGGTGGCATGATTAAGATCTGTATTTTTAAAAAATCACTCTGGCTTCAGTATGAAAAATAAATTGAATAGGGGCAGGAGTGGATACAAGGAAACCAATTAGGAAGCTACTGCCTTAGTTCAAGAGAGACGGGTGGTGGAAAATGGTGGTGCAGAGAAAGAGCCGAGTTGAGATATATTTAGGAGGTCAGTCTGTGGGACGATAATGGACTAGATATAGCGCATGACGGAGAAGGAACGAACAAGGAGGACTCCTAGGTTTCTGACTTACTCGGACAGATGGCAATGCCATTCACAGAGACAAGAAACTACAGAAGATGGCCAGTTACGTGGGACCTGATCTGGACCTTTTCATTTGGAGGTGTCTTTTGATATCCAAATAAAAATGTGCAGTAAACAGTAGGTAAGTAGAAAAGCAGAGAATAAAGGTTCTGTAGATAGAAATTTGGAAAGTCATCAGCATATAGATAAAGGAAAGACTAACCAAAGAACACAGAGCAGTGCCACCCAAGGAAGCTGTGGTGATGAAGGATATGTTCCACGCTATCCAATACGGTAGCCACACAGGGTTACTGAACACTTGAAACATAACTGGTGTGACTGAGAAACAAAATTTTACATTTTTATTTACTTTCAGTTAATTTAAATAGCCACATATGCTAATGGTTACTATATTGGAAAGCACAGGTATAAAATAATGAGAGTTAGAAACAAATCCTGAGGAACTCCAACATCGAAAAGCTGAATAGAGACAAATAAGCAAGCAGAGAAACAAACAAACAACTAGAATGACAGAGTGTTAGCCAGGGCAGGTTGAAAGCTCAGGAAGACAGTAGTCACCAATGTCACATGCTGCCGAATAGTCAAAGATGAAGACGGAAAAATGTTCACTGAAACTAGCTAGTTGGACTTACTAAACTTCCCAAATTCCATCACCAACAAGAAGTTGATGTGGTTAGCGGGTAAAATTCAGGCCTCCGCCAATATGTTTGGCCAGAATGAATGATAAAATAAGGTCAGAGGCAAGAAAATTTTGTGAGCAGACTTAACTTCTGAGACCAAGTGCTTCAAATTGTTTAATATCTATGAATTTGCTCTAAGAACCTCCTTCTCTAATCATACCTAATTTTCTTGCCCATAGGACAAGGATCTGAGTTAGATGGTCTCAAAAGTTTTATTTTTATGATTATTTACTTTCCCTAGAATTGTATCAGCAGTTAAACTAGCTGAGGCACTGTAAAGACTTTTAAAATCATTCGATACCTTATTTCTTAAAAAGATCAAGATACCGTAAGAAAAAAGCCATCAAGAAAAGAATCAAACTGAAATTTCTACATTGTTAAAGAGAGGAACTTGCTCTACATTTAAGATAAACTAATCTACTTATGAACCTGAAACATGTACAGAGTTTTGTGTGAATTTGCTGGAGTCTGTTGACGCTCAGAAGCCTTATTTGAACCTTCCTGTGTATACAAAGTAAAGCGGTCCCCCCGACCCTACTCTATCATCCTGAAAAAAGTCAGTGCAGAGTCAGCTGGTTAATTCCTTAAGGTTTCAGAGGAAACACAATCAGGTAATTTCTCCCCACTTGTTATACGGCATTTTTTCCTCTGAATCCTCAAACTGTTTTTGCAGACTCTCAACCACTGCGCCACCAGGGAAGCCCCATACCATTTCTTAATCATCAACCATTATAGTTGAAAAAGACCTGCCTGAAACATATTTATATGTAGCAACAAAATTATACTTTAGCATATATATACTATTTTCATAAATGAAGTCCCCATCTCTAGTTTGAATCCTAAGTATTCTTAGTATCTTCCACCTGGTCATTCTCTTTTTTAAACGTCTTCAGTTTCCCGCTCACAAAGAGGACATGGAAATAAGGAGAAACAACACTGGAAACGAAACTGCTTAAAACCTCACATACAACCTGGCAGCATCATTACACGGTCACTCTGAGCACAGCCCGATTTTCCAGGTTTAAGGAAACAGTGCAGACAGGCGCAGCTGGTGACGAGAGGTTAACACACAGACTGAGGCTTTTCCCGGATTCTCCGCTCGATATTTTCACTAGATCGCACTATCCTCAAAAAACAACAAAACGATTCTATTTGAGGGCAGCCTTTTAATGGTAAAAAATCAAAGTTTCCGTAGTGCCTTTTACAGGGAGGAAAAAAAACACACACAAAAAAATCTGTCTGGAAATAGATCACAGATTAATTTGAGAAAGAATGAGATAAAGTAACTTTTTATGTGACAGCTGTACATCAAAACTCCAAAGGTCACAGAGAAATAAGAACTGCTTCCAATAATAATATGTTACTGGACATTTTATTAAAAGAAAAAGGACAATGGGGAATGTTCAATTTGACCTTCCTTTTTATTAAAAAAAAAAATACCTGGGCTTCCCTGGTGGCACAGTGGTTGAGAGTCTGCCTGCCGATGCAGGCGACACGGGTTCGTGCCCCGGTCCGGGAAGATCCCACATGCCGCGGAGCAGCTGGGCCCGTGGGCCGTGGCCACTGAGCCCGCGCGTCCGGAGCCTGTGCTCCGCAACGGGAGAGGCCACAACAGGGAGAGGCCACAACAGTGAGAGGCCCGCGTACCGCAAAATAAAATAAAATAAAATAAAATAAAATAAAATAAAATAAAATAAAATAAAATAAAATAAAATAAAATACCTGCACTTAAATTATAACAACCTAATTCTTTAAAATTGAAACCACCTACACATGAACTTCAAGAGTGAGACAGCAGATGGTATTTATGTGGGAAGTCACTTCAGACTCTTAACACATTATTCTCCCCAACAACGGGCTGTGCAAAGATACACAGAAATAGGAGACGATTAACTATCACCTCTATGCTGTCACTTCCAAGCACTTCCCCTCAGGGTTGCTCTCTCCCCACAGCGTGAATTCCAGCTTTGAAACGCCAGATGGGCACTTCTCCACCCTCCTGTCGTCCCAGGCCCACAACGCCAGGACCGGTGAGCTCTCTCACCCCTGACCCAGACTCCTACACATCTCCTGACTCTTTGAGCGTCTTCACTGAGAAACCCTTTATGATCACCAAGAGCAGGCAACCTAAAGACTGAGGCCTAGAGAAGTGAAGGACGTGCCCAGGTTTCACTGGGAAGCTGACAAGAGAACCAAGCCCTCTGAAACTCCAGCTCCCGCACTTCTTCTTCTGCACCCAAACCTCATCTCACCAACCTGAAGCAGCAGGACCTCACAGGAACAGCAGCAGACTAGGAGTTGGGACCTCAGACGTAAGCTCTGGAAAGCCATGTCCTCATCTGTAAAGGCAGCAGGCGGTACCAGCGCCATCACGTCCCCCCATCTGATCCCTCCCCACATCCAATTAGTTGCCAACTAGGCTGTCTTTCCTTTATAACCTTCCTTATCAATCCCTTCCTTTTCACCACCATTATCTACACCCTGATTGCTATACGTCATTCCTGGACACTGTGTCACCCTGTCTTTTATTTTAGCCACTCTAGTGGGTGTGAAGTGGTATCTCATATTAGGTTTGATTTGCATTTTCCTAACGTCTAATGACGTAGGGCATGTTTTCAATTGTTCATTAGCCATTTGTATATCTTCTCTGGAGAAGTGCCTATGCAAATCCTTTGCCCATTATCCAATTGGGTTGTCTTTTGATTACTGAGTTGTATGAGTTCTTTATATATTCTGGATACAAGCGCTATATCATATACATGATTTGCAAATACCTTCTCCTATTCTGAGGGCTGTCTTTTTACTTTCTTGCGGAAGACACAAGTTGTTAACTTTAGATGAAATCCAATTTACCTTTTTTTGGTCACTTATACTTCCCCTCATTCTTATACAGACCCACACAGTTTGGGAGAATACTGATTCCATGGAACCTGTCTTTGTTCTGGACATGAAGACACACGGTAGCTGAAATTGCCTACATGGTTTTGGCTGCCCAACTTTTTTCTGAGATTTTACTTCTTAACCCTATTATAGACTTAAAAGAGACTAATTTAGGAAAAGCTAACTACTGGTAACAGAATTAACCCAAAAGAAAAGTAATGTAGCAAACCTTAATGTGGTTATAGACCTTACTGAAAATAAATGCTTCTAGCATTTTCACAAAAGAGGAACTACAATGCTATCTTCTTTTTAAAATAAATTTATTTATTTATTTTTGGCTGCATTGGGTCTTCATCGCTGCGCACAGACTTTCTCTAGTTGTGGCGAGCAGGGACTACTCTTTGTTGCTGTGTGCAGGTTTCTCATTGCAGTGGCTTCTCTTGTTGCACAGCACGGGCTCTAGGTGCACGGGCTTCAGTGGTTGTGGCACACGGGCTCAGTAGTTGTGGCGCACGGGCTTAGTTGCTCCGCGGCATGTGGGATCTTCCCAGACCAGGGCTCGAACCCATGTCCCCTGCATCGGCAGGTGGATTCTTAACCACTGCCCCACCAGGCAAGTCCCTACAATGCTATCTTGAACTTACCAATTATAATGTTTCGGGTTGAATTGCGTCCCCTCAAAAGATACGCTTAAGTCCTAAACTCTGGTACCTGTGAATGTGACCTTACCTGGAAACAGGTCTTTGCAGATGTCCTGCCAAAGATGTACTGCTTGACTCTCATCTAAGAGCCAAGAAGCAAGACCTGAAACATATTCTTCCATCACTGCCCTCAAAAGAAACCAACGCTGCCAACACCTGGATCTCAGACTTTGAGACTCCAGAACTATGAGAAAATGTTTCTGTTATTTAAACCACTCACTCTGTGGCACTCTGTTACACAGCCTTAGTAAACTAACACAATAACGAAGATAAGAAAGGTGTCTCTGACTAAACACACAACAGGGGGAAGCACTGAGAAAAGCCAGACAGTGGCGGCAACAAGAAGTCCTTCTCTAGTGTTCTCCTTAAAATATGTCTGTCAAACTGTCTGAAAATAAACTATCTTCTCTGAAGGAACAATGAGGAAAAGGAGAGGAGCAGAGCCTGTACTCTTGGAGGAACTAATCAGATCACATCTCCTTTGCTCAAAAGCCTCCAAAGACTTCCTCATTCAGAGTAAAAGCTGAAGCCCCTACAGCATAAGTAAGGCCCTTCAGGACAGGGTCTCCTGCCACCTCTGATCTCTGGCTTTCTCTCCCCCCACCCACCCCTCAAGCAAGTCTGCATGCTTCTGCCTCAGACTTTTGCACCTGTCCTTCTCCAGATCCCCTCGGGTCACTAGGGCTTTGCTCACAGGTCCCCACCTGGGCGAGGTCTCCCCAGGTCACCCTATCCAAGTGCAAAATCCTCCCCTTCCGGCTGAGCCAGCATCCTTATCACCGGCCCCCACCTCGCCACAGTTCAACAAGAAGGGAGAACTTGTTTTTCCCCAAGGCACGTCTCACCGTCTGAAATGCTGTGCATTTTACTTGTTGACTGTCCGACTGCCTCCCAGCCTAGTTCAGGGACTCAGTGAATGCAGAGATTTCACAGTGTCCACTGCTGAATCCTAATCACCTAGTCAGCGTTCAATAAACATTTTTTAATGAATGCATTTGCGCAATCTTCCTCACTGGGCTGAGATTAAGAGTAAGTGCCTCTTCAGAGTCTACACCCTCCTTTTTTTTAAATATGGCTCCTACCTTCTGTCAGAGACTCAGAAAGACAAGTAAAAGTCTCCAAGCACCCCTTTGCCTCTGTGTGC
This sequence comes from Neophocaena asiaeorientalis asiaeorientalis, assembly GCF_003031525.2. NCBI lineage: Eukaryota > Metazoa > Chordata > Mammalia > Artiodactyla > Phocoenidae > Neophocaena > Neophocaena asiaeorientalis. The sequence goes on along the minus strand of NW_020174712.1, from coordinate 2,862,472 downwards.
TGATTAGAAACCTGGGCACAGGTTAGAGTTTCTGGCCCACGTCTTCTTGTCCTTTCGGGACCCTCCACTCCCAGACAGGAACTTGAGGGGGCCTGGAGATTTCTGTGGGAAGTCAAGCCTACAAGGTAGTAGTGTTGGTGCCTGTCAGCTGGGAATCCTGAACTTCTCTGCCCTCCACAGAGTAACTTGTCCTGCAACTTCATAAATGAAGCACCGGGCAAACTGTAGGGAGGTGGGAGCCAACTTCAGACCTTGATTATTCCTCAGTATCAAGGCCTGGATAACCAACTCTTTATTTGAAGAGAAATAAACAGGAAAAAAATTATAGAACATATTTATGTATATTTTTAAATCTACAAGAGTAGAGGAGGAAAGATGTTCACAATACAAATGTTTAACTAAAGGAGGGACTTTACTGGTGGTCCAGTGGTTAAGAATCTGCCTTCCAATGCAGGGGACGCAGGTTCAATCCCTGGTTGGGGAACTAAGATCCCATGTGCCAAGGGACAACTAAGCTCACGTGCTCTGGAGCCCACGCACCACAAGTAGAGAGAAGCCCACGTGCCGCAATGAAAGACCCCGCATGCCGCCACTAAGACCCAACGCAGCCAAATAAATAAATAAATATTTAAAAAAATAATAATAAAAATATAAAGGAAAAGGTTAAGTAAATTATGAAACATCAACTCACGAAAGTCATTCAAATCACTATCAAGATTATGTTCCAATACAGAAATATCAATGAATATTAAGATTAAATTTTAATATGAGAAAAAAATTATGAAACCATGTTTAGTTTAAAAACAGAACAGAAGCAATATGTACTCACTGACTAATATTCTAAAAATTATGACTACAGATGAATAAAGTTTATAAGGGAACACAGAACTACAAACAAAGATTTTTATTAGGATGAAATTACACTTACTTTCTCTTATGTTGTTACACCATTATTTAAACAAATCTGAAATATTTAAATATATGCTCATACTTGTCAAAGCTCTGACAGGAGAGAGAAGGCTGGAGACAGACCTACAACCTTTAGTATGTCTACGTGAAGAAAACAAACTGGATCTTACCCTTGTGCCTCTTCAGCTGGGGGAAGCTGCTAATTGTAGTTGCTTGGATTATTTCCACTACAATTTGATACCTGAATTTTAAAAAGAGAAAACAAGAAAAGATTGAATAGGAAAAAAGTACTATTTTCAGAGATGCGTTTAGACTGTATTTGTACTAATCAACTATAACACTGTGAATCCTGCCCAAGTATCATTAAACCACCCAACATGGATGAAGCCGTTGGTCCGGGTGCTGGGCCATGTGCTACGCATTTCTGAGACCGGAATGTAAGAGTTGTGAACGTACTTCCCCCACTCCATTCCCTGTACGGATGCACTCCCACCTGGCCCCTCAATGAAGAGGGAAACCTTGAGGTTATGATCAGCTGCTCCCTCTCCCCCACCCCCACCTCTGCTCTCCTCCCTGCTACCAGTAACCAGAGCCTACTGATTCTACCTCCTAGGCCTGCACTGTCCAATGAAGTGGCCACGGGCCACGTGGGCTACTTAAGTTAAACCACAATTGTAGTTCCTCAGTTGCACCACCCGCATTTCAAGTGCTCAGCCACCTCATGGACCTCATGGACCACAGTGGACCGTGCAAAGAGAACACTTCCATCACTGCGGAAAGTTCCACTGGATGGTACTGTCCTACACACTTCTCAAAGCTGTCCTCTCCCCTCCAGTCCCACTGTCACCATCTTCGTGATTTCCTGCATTACTCCTCACTTAGAAGAGCATTCCAGACGAACAGATTCAAAGCATCTGCAGTGGGACTCCGGTGTCAACAGTGTCTAAGCTCCCCAGGTCATTCCCACGCACAGAGAGAGTTGACAGCCACCAGAGCAGAACACCAGGTAGATGTACATGTGACTGAGGTCACCTCTGTGTGAGGAAAAAGAAAAGCTTACATTTTTAGTGCCAAGTACAACCCTAGAATTGTGGCTATTTTGAGCATATTCAAGTCAGGTGAGTTATGACCCCAAGTTCTTAAGTGCTATTTAATTATTATTAAGTATTGCCCTAACCAAACTTATCTATCCTGAGTGTTTCTTAGCCCTTAATTATGTTGACTGATTAAGAATCTGCCTATAATAAAGCTATTTAACATTAACTCTTTATCTGAACACAAACTTTGCAGCATTCTAAGATTTAATGCTACATTTGGTTGGCTTTTAGAACACAAGATATGTTCTTTTGCTTTTCAACTAAAACCCAGATGATAGACGTGAATTCATCTGTCACAGCTATTCATGGACACCTCACAACTTTACGTCTTTTTGTTTCTTCACTTGTGCGGTAAGAATATCGATGCCCGCTCTCACCACCTCAGAGAACAGGCTGTCAGGGGCACTGCTGGCGGTCACCTGGAGACTCTGGCAGACTGCTGGTTGCCAACACCCTTCCCTCTCTTTTTTCCCCGCTAACTGGACCACATTTATGGGGGAAAGCAATGCACCCAGCTCAAAACGCTAACCTTCTCCCTAGCAGTTAGGGACAGCCATCTGATATAGTTCTAGCCTGTGAGATATGAGCATAACTTGCCAGGAGGGGATTCCAGGAAGGTTTTTTAAAGGGGCAGACTCCATGGAAAAGCCCTTTCAGTCTTCTGTCCTTGTCCTTCCTCAATTTTCCTCCATGGAACAAGGATGCAGCTGGATGAAAGCACAGAATTCTGCCATGAGGAGGAAAGCCACGTGGCGACGGGATAAGACAGGAGGAGTTCAGGTGTCCAGTGACATCACTGAGCCATGAAAACAGCCCCAGCCTGTCCATCTCAGGACATCTTGTTATTGAGGAGAATAAATCCCTAACTTGTTTAAGTAACTGTGCGTCGATATGTCTCACGGCCAAATGCTGTCTGACAGAGACAACTCTCTGAAGTCTCCATCCATAGAGAAGTTATCTCCAGGCTGAATACACACTCAGGCGATGTTCTCCACAAGGAGGCCTTGCTAGGACATTAATGATCAATAAAGTTGTCTGATGGAACTGCCTTCATTCCTCCATTAATGGTAAAACACAAAAGTAGCTTTTCACGTGATTTTTCCTGCCAGTTATGAACAGATGAGGAAACAGCTTATAAGAAGCATACACACACCTGGAATCATCAAACACTCCTTAACCAAGTCCTTAGTTTAACCTTGGACTTAGGTTCTCTAAGCAGAAAGCACTGACTTTTCACTCAACTCCAACACATGTCACCCAACTCCAAACATATGCTTGTTGCAGAAACTTCTACGAAGAAAAGCATGAGAATAATCTATGTGGGCAATATGCTTTCACTAGACAAACACTTTTTAAATCAGTTTCTAGACACACTGAAATGAACCACACCAATACGGTACCTGCTTTCAGAAAGCTTTGGGGATATATCAGACTAAGGGGAAAACGCTCAGCCTATAATATTTGAAAGACTACATAAAAATAGAGTTTAATGACACACTGATTCTAAAATGCAAAATGGCATGTACGCTTATGATGGCAGATACGTAAATATGTGGGTATGTGAACCAGGGCTACAACGCAAAACAGAGATAAAAATGAAGGGCATCCGTATTAAAATGGTAGAATTATAAGTCATCTTAAAACTGTTCCCAAACTGCTTATCTATCTTAGCCAGTTCAAAGAGACTTACCTTCTTGCCTGCACAGGAAGCTTTCTTTACACCAGCCTCATCATCCTTCTATCCTTTACGCTGCGATCTCATCATCTTCGATATCTGCCCTCCCATAAATATGAATCTCAAAGTCCTTTGAATCTTTAAATAAGTTCCTCTCCTCCTCTTCCTCTTGTCACCACCCTATTTCAGGCGTTCTCACCCGAGGGTCAGCTGCATTAGCTAAACGGTCTGTCTCCTTGATGTCAAGCTTTCTATCTCCCACCCAGCCCACTTCGAGCACCCCTGTCAAAACACCTTCCTCAAAGCCCACTCTCAGCTCCTCGACCCCCGCTCACCCCCTCCAGGGACCCACCCCCAGAGGAGGAAGCCTCCACTCCAGCCTCCCGCTCGCTCTGCACCTTGGCACTGGCCCCCTCACCCGACCCCCATATAAGCCTGGACTGAAGCCACGACCGTTTCCACACTGCTCTCCCCAGCCTGTAGTCACTTTCCAGGCTTTCACTCATGCTCTTTCCTTCTGAAAACCATCTCCCTTCTTGTTCACCTAAGTAGATCTTACATATGCTATTTCTTCCCTCAAGTCATTCCCAATCCCCCTAATTCACATTAATATTTCTCCTTGCTGAAACCCTAAATTACTTCTGCCCTATAATAGTACCCATTTATCTACTATTTTATACTGTTATTTTTAAGAGTCACATTTCCACAAAGAGTGTTGTGAACGAAGAAAACTGTGTGTCCAGTGTGTTCAGGGCCTCACCTTTCTTTTTAAAATGGTCACACGTCTGAGCCTAAGACAAAATTGTGGCTTTGTCTATAAAAAAAGATATGCTACCTTTTTTTTCTCTCCAACTAGATCATGAGCCTCTTGAAGCCTCTTGAAGATAGGGATTGAGTCTTGGATTCTCCAACCGAACCTAGCTTGGTAGTAAATATTAATGAGTGCTAGGGACAGAATGTTTGTGTCCCCTGCAAAATTCGTATGTGAAGCCTAATGCCCAGTGTGATGGTATTTGGAGGTAGGACCTTTGAAAGGTCATTAGGTCTCGAGGGTGGTACGTGCCCTTACAAAAGAGACCCCCCGCCAGAGAGCTCTCTCCACCCCATGAGGCCAGAGCAAGAAGACTGCTGTCTATAAACCAGGAAGCGGGCCCTCACCAGAAACCCAATTTGCCTACCAGCCCCTTGATCTTGGACTCCCCAGCCTCCAGAACTAGGAGAAATAGCTGTTGTTTGAGCCTCCCATTCTATGGTATATTTGTGATAGCAGTCCAAACTGACTTATTAATGAGCTACATTAATAAGTGTTAACATCTGTAACACTTAACAGGCACACGTAACATTCTTCCGCATCAGCAGGCGGACCCTCAACCACTGCGCCACCAGGGAAGCCCCTCGATACTCTTAGTGATTCACACTCTGCGACAAATAAGTCATCAATGGTACTGAAGAAAATACACGCCGTCTGAGAAAGAGGTAAAATGTTCAAACAAATCCATAAAATTATAAAGTAACACCATCTAAGAATCCAAAGATCCGCAAGCGATTCATCTTTACAAATACCAGGCCCTCCTCACACGGTGCTTTGCGCACAGGAGGCGTCTGGAGATGATTAGTGAATCTGTAGAATTCACTTTCACTCGATACCAAGAGGCAAAGTAGGAAATGAGAGACTTTCTCATTCTCAACAAAACCATGCAACACATACATCCAAATGCTGGCCGTCCTTGACGGCACAGGCTTTTTAGTCACCTGGCGGGTATTCGGGGGCACCCGGCACTCACCTGGCTTTCCTCCTCCAGAGGCGGACATGGCCTAGCTGGTGCCAAGGGAGGTTCTACAATCAGGAGGACTAATATTTGTCAACAGGCTCTTGATCAGAAAAGCAGAGACTGTTAGTACGTTCTTCCAAAATGACGTTGTAAACTCAAGTTTTAGGAGGAAGCAGCGGACCAAAGATTCAGCTCTTTTCCAATTCTGGCAAGATCCTACCCAGAGCACCCCTTGTCTCTGGATAACGAAAACGTCACACACAGCTAGCTGCCAAATGTCCCTCTGAGCTGCCACCTCACCTCTCTTTAGTTTTATACACTTCGCTAAATTAACAGACTTGGAAGAAGACTGTTTTGATGAACTCTTCCCACAATGTTAATCTCGCCTGAATGCTACACAGTCCTTCAAAGTAATCACCTTAGAAATCAACACCTTCTACTGTCAAATGTTCAGAACAGCTTTGGGATGCTATTAGAACTGATTTCAAAGTTACTTAGAAGCCAAACCAAAAAAATTAGTCTCGTCATCTCATCAGGCACACCTTTTAAGTGTTACTTTAGAGCTGTCTTGGGTGTGCACATGCTGGAATGTCTCAGGGGAGTCAAAGGCTGGACAAACCCTAGTCTAAGTGTACCATATGGTAAATGGTTTAAAATACCGTTTTATATCAAAATTAGCAAGGATCTATTATGGAACAGAATACCATATACACACAAATGTTTAAGAAAAACTCAGGAATTTAAAAACAATGTTTCAGAGTTGCCACAGGCTACTTTGTACTAGGCTAGGGATAATGTTTTCGTTAAAGAGACTTCGATTAAAGTGTTTAAGAAATGAAACCATGGTGACTTCCGCTAGCTAAGCTGGAGCTGCTTCCCACATCCACAGCACTACTGACAAGGTCTGCTGGGTTATTTAGGGAGTGGGTCAGAGGAGCTAAGAATGTGAGCTCTGGAACCAGATGGCCTGTGTTCAAATGCTGCTTTCGACACTTACTGTGTCACCCTGGGAAAATTATTCAAGCTTTTCAAAACTGAAGAGTCCTCATCTGCAAGAAGCGGAATAACAGCATTTTTCCTCCTAGGGTTGCTATGAAGACTACATGAGAGAACACCTTTACAGTATCTGGAACGGCACCTGCCCTCAGTGAGAGTTTAACGACCGTTAACAATTATTGTTCCCTAACGCTGCTGCTGACTCTTCAGATACGTGCAATATAGGGAGATGGTGTGTGTGTGTGCTTGTAAAATATGTATAAAAGCCATTTTAAGTAACCTTACTTTTTTCCCGGACTATAATAGTGTCTCAGCTTGATCAATCAAAGACCACCAGGGTCACTCTAGTCCAACAGCCTCAGGTTTACTGACCCACTGCCATCAGCAAGAGGAACCATGGGACATCTCCCCAAACAAAGAAAAAGATAAAGTTACTGCTGGATTCTGGGGAAGGGTGGGGTGTGGATGAACTTTAAATGAAGCAGCATTGTGACAGGCTCAAAGCGGGGCTTGTAAAGGGGTCAATTTCAGATGGATATAGGGTCCCACTGCCTTGGAAACTACAAAGTTAGGATAAATGTGGGATGCTGAGTCCAGAAACCCCTTATCTGCAGCTCTGCCTCTGGATTAAAATGAGACTGCTTCTCTGTGTCAAAGTGACTGAAATCCTCCAGGCAAGAAGAGGATGTGTCATTCCCACTGATATAATTTCACACAGCAAAGTTTCTGATAGAATTTAGAGAGCAATGCTTCTCAGTGGATAAGAAAGCAGTAGTCACTAAGCAAGGAGAGTCATTATGACATTTTACAGCCACTGAATATATTTGGAAGAAGTATTGTTTCCTGTTACCTGGGTGGCTGGTTTTAGTGTCTGTTATCCCAGCCTGATAAACAGACTGGCAGATTTTACTTTCTCAGTCCGAGCCCATTTTTACTTTCTCTAAAGTAACATATGCTCTTCCAAGAAAATGGGAAAATACACAAAGCACAACATTCAAAGTTAACTACTATTAACATTTGGTATATCTTTATAACGTTTTTTCTATGCAAACACATTTTTTTTTGTTTTATAAGATGGAATTTATGTTAATAAATACTGGCTTAGAGCCTTTTTAATTTATAAATGTATAGTTACTATCTTCCAATATTATTAAATATTCTGATGCAACCTCATTGTTACATGGCAATCCATTGTATAGATGAGCCAAAATCTTTTAAACCAAACCCTTATTGTTAGACATTTTAATTATTTAGAGCTTTTGTCTATTTTAAACAAAATTACAAGAAACATTCTTGGAAAAATCTTTCCATGTAATCATGGTTATTTTCTTAAGATAAATTCTTATGAATAATGAATGTATCAAAAAGTGCACACTTTGTATCATAAAAGTGTATCACAAAATGCACACTTTGTGACCTTTGTTCAGATTATAAAAACTGCAACAGAAAGGCCATAATTTCTACTCCTACCAGCAGGACATGAAGTTGCCTATCTTCCTACACTCTTGATAACACTAGGTGTTAAATTTTTAATCTTCACCAATATTATGAACAAAGAAAAGTATATTATTTTAGCTTTTATGTCTGAGTACTACTGAGGATAACAGCAAGGTCCTGAGCTATCTTTTCAGGAGGCATATTTAATGGTATTAAACAGGAAGTGGCCGGAGCTGTAACACAAGCAGGGGAAACATTTTCAGCTAGGGCTCAGAGGAGTAAAAGGCACTTTCCGCTACAGGGGCTTTTAAACCTGTTTTCCACTTTTCTACCGTGCAGAGGGCAGCCGATTTCACAGAGAGTCTAAGGCACGTTTCCCAGCCTTTTTCCATTCGTGGCACACATAGCAAGTGACAATATCTGATCAGGACACTGGGGTGAACAGCCATCCCAGGCCCTACCCAGCTACCTCGTGGGCTTAAGAGACCAGTCATCTCTGAACACCCATGCACTGTATTTGAGTTACACTAGCTAGAAAAGTTCTGCACCAGAGCAGCCTGAGGAATCCTGAGTGCATGCAAACACACACACACACAGGATTCATGTTATATATACAGAAAATAATCTGGAAATATATATACACCAAGTATTCACAGTTTTTATCCGTCTGCAATAAGTGATTTGTATTTTCTTGATCTTGTTTATATCTTTTTATCTTCCTAAAATAACTACCATATATCCATTTTCTAGTTCCCTGAGCCTACAAAAATTACACATTACAGAAGCGGCCAAAGCTTTGTCACCACAGGCCAGCTGGTGCCCTTTAGCTAACCTCAAGAAAGCCAAAGTTTTCTCTCTGTTGTCTGTATCTAGTTTCTACTTGTGTTCCTCATATTTTTACATCAGCTATTAATACAGTTACCAAGTATTTATGGATGTGTGTTTAGCACCACGGCAGTATCTTGCACTCCCAGCCCTTAGCTAAAGCATTTTCATTTAGAACGGCTACTCAATAGCATCTTCAGTTGCCTAGTTTTAAGCTCCATATCTAAAGTGTCCTAATGACTTCTTACACATTTTCTTTTGTTTTTTTTGTGGTACGTGGGCCTCTCACTGCTGTGGCCTCTCCCGTTGCGAAGCACAGGCTCCGGACGCGCAGGCTCAGTGGCCATGGCTCCCAGCCGCTCCACGGCACATGGGATCCTCCCGGACCGGGGCATGAACCCGTGTCCCCTGCATCGGCAGGCAGACTCTCAAACACTGCGCCACCTGGGAAGCCCTTCTTATACATTTTGAACAAAGTTTTTCTGAAAGAAGATATTGTCGTCTCGGCTCACCCATTAACCCCGTTCAAGTCGCGGCCTGAGTGTGTTCTAGACTGCTCCCGCCAGCTGGAACTTTTTTCAGCTCTTACTGGGAGCCTGGATGTCCCACATTACATGCATCATCTCATTTAATTATCACAACAACCCTATGAAGTAGGAGCTATTTTCTCTGTTTCACAGTTAAAACTGAGGCTCAGAGTGTAAATGACTTGCCTCAGACCATGCACTCTGCAAGCAGTGAAGCCACAGTGCAAACCAGGTCTGTGAAATCCAGGCCTGCCGGACCCTTGAGCCTGTGTTCGTGGCCAGGGTCTGCCTTGGTGCTGCACCGGTCACTACAGGTTGACTTCTTGTGCTGCGAATGCTCCTCGGCCTCTAGAAGAGCTGCATTTCTGTCAAGCGCTGGGGAATCACAAGACAGAGCGCACGTTGCTGCTACTCAGTGCTGGGCTGAAGTCAGCCTGCGAGGCCTATGCCGGCTCAGGAGAGCTGGCTGTTGCATTTCAGCAATTAAACCCATCATTATTAAAATTAAATTACACAAACCTACTGTTTTTTAAAAGTAAAAGTACTCAAAACTCATCGTTGGGCTTCCCTGGTGGCACAGTGGTTGAGAGTCCGCCTGCCCACGCAGGGGACACGGGTTCGTGCCCCAGTCCGGGAGGATCCCACATGCCGCGGAGCGGCTGGGCCCGTGAGCCATGGCCGCTGGGCCTGTGCGTCTGGAGCCTGTGCTCCGCAACGGGAGAGGCCACAACAGTGAGAGGCCCGCGTACCACGAAAAAAAAAGAACAAAAACAGAACTCATCGTTTCCTAATAATTTCATTCATTTTACTATTACCTATGTTCGAGGTTATTTACATCCATTCCACCACCCTTCACTACCACCCTTCCATCAGCCTTCATTACCTTTTTTTTTTTTTTTTTGGCTGCACCAGGTCTTAGTTGCAGCACACGGGATCTTTGTTGAGGCACGCAGGCTCACAGTTGCGGCATGCGGGCTCACAGGTGAGGCATGCGGGCTCCTTAGGTGAGGCATGCAAACTCTTAGTTGCAGCACGCATGTGGGATCTAGTTCCCCGAGCAGGGATCTAACCCGGGCCCCCTGCATTGGGAGCGCGGAAACTTACCCACTGGACCGCCAGGGAAGTCTCCAGCCTTCTCTACTTGTGAACCATAAAGTTCTTTTCTGTTGAGGAGGCACTTAGCACAATTTTTGTCTTTGTTTTTTAAAGAAACTAGCAGTACCTATTGACCTCCCCCCTCCCTCAACTCTTCATGTTTTAAGTCCCAGAAGTACCATCTCTGGCCTCCCTCCACCTCTCACTCATTCCTCTCCTCTCCTCCCCAGAGAGGAATAAGCTCTTAATCTGATCGCAGAGGAGGAACTGGGCCTGTGAAGCACAGCCCTTCTGTTCCCCTTCCTCTTAAGGGCGTGTGTTCTCTGCCTCCAAAGGGCAGCCAGCAAGCAGACTGCACCTACCAGGGAGACGGAAGGAGGGAGCAGCGGGGACAAGGAGAGGGATTCCGACCCAGCAGTGACAGGTGGGAAAGAATGTCTAATCGTGAAACTCAGTTTTAGAGAGCGCACTGCCTGCATATATAAACTACATTGTCCAGGATCTCCAGTAATAAGAGTGACACTGTGGTCTTCATTTGCCTTATTTCTTGGCCCTAAGATGGGTCAGCCTTCAGGATGGAGAGAGGACCACTGCTATTCATTAGGCCTCCTCAAACCCCAAGATGAAACACTGCATCCCAGTGGGCCATTAGGAACCGCCCACTCTTCCCGAGGAAACGAAATCTATTTGTGATCCTTAGTCTAATGATCATAAACAGTAACAATAATAGTGTCAGCTAACAATTAGGAACATGCAGGTCCTGGGCCAAGTGCTTTACATGAACTGACCTGTGGTCCTAAATGTCGTTCAGAAAGCAGGTAACACTCTACCCACACCTAACACGGCACCAGTGCTGTTCCAAACACAAGCACGTAATGTATTCTTTAATTTCAGAGACATCATAAACTTCTTCATACCAAGATTCCCCTTCTCATATCAAATTTTACATTGCTGCCAACACTTAATTGTCTTTCCTCCTAAATGAAAATAATTTGTGTTCTCGGGTATGTTTAACTCCCACCCCTCTGTGTCCTCTGCTATTTCTCAGACACTAGCAGCAGTTATATTCTAAAGTCAATGTACTCTTATTTTTCATAAAGCCGAAAGATATTTTAGAACACTTTTCATAGGCAGCCTCACATTTTAATGTGTTTTTTTTAAACTAAATTTATATTCATTTATTCTTTTCATAAAAATTTGCCAGGCTTCTGTTTTACACTTACGAATTTCCATCTCCCTGTCCACCCACACGAGCCTTCCTCAGCAGTTCACACGTGCTCAGTGATTTCTTACACGCTGCAGCAGGTTGTCTTAGGTATGCTTGATTTCTTTTTTCTTGTTCCTCTACAATGTAATCCTATTTTACTGCAAGATTCACATTTTCAGAATCACTGTTCAAAACACTGCACATTCAACTAATTTAAATTCTTCTACACAGAAGCATGCAATTTTAAGAATTTTAATACTTTTAATATTATCCTCATGTGCAAATGCACCGAAACTGATTCAGAGTTGAAAATCCACCCCCTTATGATATCGAAAGAAAAAATACTACGCAACCCCTCAGTAACCCATTGCTAGTCATGATCTCTTAAGTTAATCCATTCATTATGCCCATTGCCTCTTGCTTTAGTATGGTAAAACTGAAAAACACCATACCAATCTCAGTATGTGCTAGATAAAAGGTTCCCCTTCTCTTCTCCAAACTAAATAATCCTTAATCTCTTTAATTTTAAACCTTTCGTTCATTATTAGAATTTCCTATTTTTATTTTATTTTATTTATTTATATATATATATATTTTTGCGGTACGCGGGCCTCTCACTGTTGTGGCCTCTCCCGTTGCGGAGCACAGGCTCCGGACGCGCAGGCTCAGCGGCCATGGCTCACGGGCCCAGCCGCTCCGCGGCATGTGGGATCTTCCCGGACCGGGGCACGAACCCGTGTCCCCTGCATCGGCAGGCGGACCCTCAACCACTGCGCCACCAGGGAAGCCCTCCTATCTATTTTTAGATTCTCCACATTGCTGTTTAAATGAGGGTCAGAAGTAAACAAATGCAGAACTGAAAAATCTAATAAAGATTTGGGCTGGTGGTAAATGAGATTATGGCAGTGACAGGCTGCTCTGATTTTCTTTCTTACTACTTGTTTCTCTGGCAGTCTGTCACTGCCTTAATAAAAGATGATGGTACTTCTGATGGTATTGTTCCCCACATAAGGATTAGTGCCTGCAAAGGCTCACGAACAGTAGAGAGTTATCTCCACACTTGCAGAAAATCCCACAAGGCTGGGGCCATGTGTCACTGCCGTTCTCTGCCCACCTGGCTAGCAAGTTACCCAGCTTTACAAATGGGGTTTGAAGTCAGACAGACCTGAATTCAAATCCCAGCTCTGTTACTTGTTAGCTTTGTAATCTGGGGCAAGTCGTTTTCCTCTCCTCAACCAAATAATGAGAATCACAGTACCTACTTCACATGGTGGTTATAACAATCAGATGATGATTATAAAGAACCTAGCACTGTGCTTCACACATATTGGATATTCAACAAATGGTAGCTTAAAAACAAAGAAAGTTTTCCTTTCTTGAGCATTTGCTTGGCATCTCTTTAACCCTGGCAAATGCCCAGTCCAGGGAAGCAGCCATTTCTCCAATGCCTGTGTGGGAAACAGTGCTATCCTGCTTCACTATAACTACAGAACATGAAATACTGTAGCAAACACAGCTGTTTGCCTCTTCCATAGCCCTTCTTTTTCCTTCCTCAGTAATAGAATCCTCCATTTTTAACGAAGCCTAAGGGTGCCCAGAATGAGACTACTTGCTTTTTCTCAATTGTTTCGACCAATGAAATATAAACAAAAATGTCATGTAGCAGCTTCCAGAAATATCCTTAAAAGACAAGCAGTACAGGACCTTTGCCACCATGTTTCCCTGCCTCCATCGCACTTCCTGGCATTAGGACGTGACGGATGGCACCCTAGAGAACATCCTGAGCCAGGAGGACTCCGCAACACAGGGTGGCAGAGCAGTGAGCCGGGGGAGCCTGGGTCCTTGAGGAAGGCGGGGCCACGCACCAGCCCTGGACTGGGTACTGCAGACTTCCCTTAAGCAAGGAGGAAGAAAAACCCTCTGTACTTTGACAAGGCATCATTATTTTGTGGGTTTTCTATAATTTTCAGCTGAATCTAATCCTAACTAATATAAGTACAGTACCTCCAAACTGTTCACGGGGTTAAACCAGTGGCTCTTAAGAAAGGACAATTTTGTCCCCCAGAGGACATGTGGCTACGTCCGGAGACATTTCTGGTTGACAAAGCAGTGCGGGTGCTACTGGCATTCAGTGGGTACAGGTGCTAGGGATGCTGCTTACATTCTGCAGTTAACAGAACAACTCCCACAACAAAGGGCTATCAAGCCCCACGTGTCAGTTTTGCCAAGGCTGAGAAACCTCGGGTTACACATCTCTCAGGAAGGTCAGTGATAAAATGCCCTCTGTTCATGACAATAATCATGGCAGAAGAATGAGGTGTCCTGATTAGTCAGTATTCTCCTCCACAGTTACCATATATCTCAAACAGTAATAAACAGTTTTCAAAGAATCAGAACATAATGAATCACATGACACGACATCTAGCCGAGACTTCAGACTGGCAGCATGTGAAAGCACATGACGTTTAAAAGAGATTCTCTGTGTATTAATTGCATTTTATAATCACCTGGGGAACTGATGCCCAAGATCCACTCTAGACCAGTTACATAAAAGTTCCTGGGGGTGAAGCCTAGGCATCTGAATCTTCCATGGAGGACCAAATAATCTCCATCAAGGTACTTTTCACAAATGCACTGAAGAATTACAGATTGCAGGCAGCCCTGGATGCAGCAGATTCCTGGACCACGGTCTGCCTACTTCTTTACAACAGGTTCCACTGGGGCAAAACCTTTCACTGCTCCTTTGCTTAACATTCACTTTGACTCCGGCTTTATCTTCAAAATAAAGGAACACACAGTCCTTTCTCTAGTATGGCTGTGACGTGGAGTTTCACAAATGGATGCACCTGGACCCTGAACACTGCTCTGCCTACCTTGACGGTGGCCATCACCCCCCCACCCCAGCCACACCAGGTGGGAATCTATTCATCTGCCCTTTAACATCCTGCATCAACATGACACTCAGATTTCTGGCTCCTCTTTTGTTAGCAGAGTTGATCACTGCTCCTACTAGAAGACCCAGAAAATTCAAAATATTAAACCAGTCTAGCTCCCATATCCTCATTTTGACATCTTGGATGCTAGAAAAGGGAGTATCTCAAAGGGACAGCAGGATATCAAACTGTAATGTTTTAAAGCCTGGTTGATTCTAACATACAGACAGGGTTAAAAACCACTAATTTAGGCCATCTTGAGTTGAATGTCCTGTGAGGAGCTTCAGAAAACGTCCCGAGCTGAGGTGTCGGTTCAGCCGTTTCCTGAGGAACTCTGGTCTGAAGGGCTGGGGGCAAGGCCTCTGCACAGGGCCCGCTATGAGCAAGTGAAACAGTCTAAGCACAAAGGGAAAAAAGGTGGAAGGGCTAGGCCTGAAGTGAGACTGCCAGATTTATGTCCTTTCCAAATGAAATGTGGATCCTCTAGAAACAGGAGGTGTGAAGAGAGAGGACCTTCAAGATGGCAGAAGAGTAAGACGTGAAGATCACCTTCCTCCCCACAAATACATCAAAAATACATCTACATGTGGAACAACTCCGACAGAACACCTACTGAACGCTGGTAGAAGATCTCAGACTTCCCAAAAGCCAAGCGCCGGACAGGGTCTTGGTGCTCCGGCCAGCTATCAGGCCTGAGCCTCTGAGGTGGGAAAGCCAAGTTCAGGACTTTGGACCAGCAGAGACCTCCTGGCTCCATATAATATAAATCGGCGAGAGCTCTCCCAGAGATCTCCATCTCAACGCTAAGGCCCAGCTCCACTCAATGACCAGCAAGTTCCAGTGCTGGACACCCCAAGCCAAACAACTAGAAAGACAGGAACCCAACCCCACCCATGAGCAGAGAGGCTGCCTAAAATCATAATAAGTTCACAGACACCCCAAAACACACCACCAGACGTGGTCCAGCCCACCAGAAAGACAAGATCCAGCCTCACCACCAGAACATAGGCACCAGTCCCCTCCACCAGGAAGCCTACACAACCCATTGAACCAGCCTTAGCCACTGGGGGCAGACACCAAAAACAATGGGAACTACGAACCTGCAGCCTGCAAAAAGGAGACCCCAAACACAGTAAGTTAAGCAAAATGAGAAGACAGAGAATTACACACCAGATGAAGGAGCAAGGTAAAAACCTACCAGACCAAACAAATGAAGAGGAAATAGGCAGTCTACCTGAAAAAAAATTCAGAGTAATGATAGTAAAGATGATCCAATATCTTGGAAATAAAATGCAGAAAATACAAGAAACATTTAACAAGGACCCAGAAGAACTAAAGAGCAAACAAACAATGATGAAAAACACAATAAATGAAATTAAAACTTCTCTAGAAGGAATCAATAGCAGAATAACTGAGGCAGAAGAACAGATAAGTGACCTGGAAGATAAAATAGTGGAAATAACTACTGCAGAGCAGAATAAAGAAAAAAGAATGAAAAGAATTGAGGACAGTCTCAGAGACCTCTGGGACAACATTAAATGCACCAACATTCAAATTACAGGGGTCCCAGAAGAAGAAGAGAAACAGAAAGGGACTGAGAAAATATTTGAAGAGATTATAATTGAAAACTTCCCTAATATGGGAAAGGAAATAGTCAGTCAACTCCAGGAAGCACAGAGAGTCCCATAAAGGATAAATCCAAGGAGAAACACGCCAAGACACATATTAATCAAGCTATCAAATATTAAATACAAAGGAAAAATACTGAAAGCAACAAGGGAAAAGCAACAAATAACATACAAGGTAATCCCCATAAGGTTAACAGCTGATCTTTTGGCAGAAACTCTGCAAGCCAGAAGGGACCGGCAGGACATATTTAAAGTGAAAAACCTACAACCAAGATGACTCTACGCAGCAAGAATCTCATTCAGATTCGATGGAGAAATTAAAACCTTTACAGACAAGCAAAAGCTAAGAGAATTCAGCACCACCAAACCAGCTCTACAACAAATGCTAAGGGAACTTCTCTAGGCAGGAAACACAAGAGAAGGGAAAGACCTACGAAAACAAACCCGAAACAATTAAGAAAATGGGAATAGGAACATACATATCGATAATTACCTTAAATGTAAATGGATTAAATGCTGCAACCAAAAGACACAGACCGGCTGAATGGATACAAAAACAAGACCCATACATATGTTGTCTACAAGAGACCCTCTTCAGACCTAGGGACACATACAGACAGAAAGTGAGGGGATGGAAAAAGATATTCCATGCAAACAGAAATCAAAAGAAAGCTGGAGTAGCAATTCTCATATCAGACAAAATAGACTTTAAAATAAAGGCTATTACCAGAGACAAAGAAGGAGCACCTCAATACATAAGGCAAATACTAACAGCCATAAAAGGGGAAATCGACAGTAACACAATCATAGTAGGGGACTTTAACACCCCACTTTCACCAATGGACAGATCAACCAAAATGAAAATAAGGAAACACAAGCTTTAAATGACACATTAAACAAGATGGATTTAATTGATATTTATAGAACATTCCATACAAAAACAACAGAATACACTTTCTTCTCAAATGCTCATGGAACATTCTCCAGGATAGATCATATCCTGGGTCACAAATCAAGTCTTGGTAAATTTAAGAAAATTGAGATTGTATCAAGCATCTTTTCCAACCACAATGCTATGAGATTAGATATCAATTTCAGGGAAAAAAATCTGTAAAAAATACAAACACATGGAGGCTAAACAATACACTACTCAATAACCAAGAGATCACTGAGGAAATCAAAAATAACCTAGACACAAATGACAATGAAAACACAACGACCCAAAACCTGTGGGATGCAGCAAAAGCAAAAGAGGGAAGTTTACAGCAATAAAATCCTACCTCAAGAAACAAGAAACATCTCAAATAAACAACCTAACCTTACACCTAAAGCAATTAGAGAAAGAAGAACAAAAAAACCCCAAAGTTAGCAGAAGGAAAGAAATCATAGAGATCAGATCAGAAATAAATGGAAAAGAAATGAAGGAAACGATAGCAAAGATCAATAAAACTAAAAGCTGGTTCTTTGAGAAGATAAACAAAATTGATAAACCATTAGCCAGACTCATCAAGAAAAAAAGGGAGAAGACTCAAGTCAACAGAATTAGAAATGAAAAAGGAGAAGTAACAACTGACACTGCAGAAATACAAAAGATCATGAGAGATTACTACAAGCAACTCTATGCCAATAAAATGGACAACCTGGAAGAAATGGACAAATTCTTAGAAAAGCACAACCTTCCGAGACTGAACCAGGAAGAAATAGAAAATATAAACAGACCAATCACAAGCACTGAAATTGAAACTGTGATTTAAAATCTTCCAACAAACAAAAGCCCAGGACCAGATGGCTTCACAGGTGAATTCTACCGAACATTTAGAGAAGAGCTAACACCTATCCTTCTCAAATTCTTCCAAAATATAGCAGAGGAAGGAACACTCCCAAACTCATTCTACAAGGCCACCAACACCCTGATACCAAAACCAGACAAAGATATCACAAAAAAAGAAAACTACAGGCCAATAACACTGATGAACATAGATGCAAACATCCTCAACAAAATACTAGCAAACAGATTCCAACAGCACATTAAAAGGATCATACACCATGATCAACTGGGGTTTATCCCAGGAATGCAAGGATTCTTCAATATATGCAAATCAATCAATGTGACACACCATACTAACTGAAGGATAAAAACCATATGATCATCTCAACAGATGCAGAAAAAGCTTTTGACAAAATTCAACACCCATTTATGATATGCCTACACCCTCCAGAAAGTAGGCATACAGGGAACTTACGTCAACATAATAAAGGTCATCTATGACAAACCCACAGCCAACATTGTTCTCAATGGTGAAAAACTTAAACCATTTCCCCTAAGAGCAGGAACAAGACAAGGTTGCCCACTCTAACCACTATTATTCAACATAGTTTTCAAAGTTTTAGCCACAGCAATCGGAGAAGAAAAAGAAATGAAAGGAACCCAAATTGGAGAAGAAGAAAAACTGTCACTGTTTGCAGATGACATGATACTATACAGAGAATCCAAAAGGTGCTACCATAAAACTATTAGAGCTAATCAATGAATGTGGTAAAGTAGCAAGTTACAAAATTAATGCACAGAAATCTCTTGCATTCCTATACACTAATGATGAAAAATCTGAAAGAGAAATTAAGGAAACACTCCCATTTACCACTGCCACAAAAAGAATAAAATACCTAGGAATAAACCTACCAATGGAGACAGAAGACCTGTATGCAGAAAACTACAAGACACTGATTGAAAGAAATTAAGGATGATACAAACAGACGGAGAGATATACCATGTTCTTGGATTGGAAAAATCAACATTATGAAAACAACGATACTACCCAAAGCAACCTACAGATACAGTGTAATCCCTATCAAACTACCAATGGCATTTTTCACAAAACTAGCACAAAAAATGTCACAATTTGTACGGAAACACAAAAGACCCCGAATAGCTAAAGCAATCCTGAGAAAGAAAAATGGAGCTGAGGGATCAGGCTTCCTGACTTCAGACTACACTACAAAGCAACAGTAATCAACACAGTATGGTACTGGCATAAAAACAGAAATATAGATCAATGGAACAGTAAAGAAAGCCCAGAGATAAACCCACGCACATGGTCACCTTATCTTTGATAAAGGAGGCAAGAATATACAGTGGAGAAAAGACAGCCTCCTCAATAAGTGGTGCTGGGAAAACTGGACAGCTACATGTAAAAGAATGAAATTAGAACACTCCCTAACACCATACACCAAAATAAACTCAAAATGGATTAAAGACCTAAATGTAAGGCTAGACACTGTAAAACTCTTAGAGGAAAACATAGGCAGAACATTGCATGACATAAATCACAGCAAGATCCTTTTTGACCCACCTCCTAGAGAAATGGAAATAAAAACAAAAATAAACAAATGGGACCAAATGAAACTTAAAAGCTTTTGCACAGCAAAGGAGACCATAAACAAGACGAAAAGACAACCCTCAGAATGCGCGGAAATATTTGCAAATGACGCAACTGACAAAGAATTAATCTCCACAATATACAAGCAGCTCATGCAGCTCAATATCAAAAAAACAAACAACTCTATCCAAAAATGAGCAGAAGACCTAAATCGACATTTCTCCAAAGAAGATATACAGATGGCCAACAAACCCATGAAGGGATGCTCAACATCATCAATCATTAGAGAAATGCAAATCAAAACTACAATGAGATATCATCTCATACCAGTCAGAATGGCCATCACCCAAAAATCTACAAACAGGGCTTCCCTGGGAGCACAGTGGTTAAGAATCTGCCTGCCAATGCAGGGGACACAGGTTCGAGCCTTGGTCCGGGAAGATCCCACGTGCCGTGGCAGCAACAAAGCCCACGTGCCACAACTACTGAGCCTGCACTCTAGTCTGCGAGCCACAACTCCTGAGCCCGCATGCTACAACTACTGAAGCCCGCGCGCCTAGAGCCCGTGCTCCGCAACAAGAAGCCACTGCAATGAGAAGCCCATGCACCGCAACGAAGAGTAGCCCCCGCTCACTGCAAGCAGAGAAAAGCCTGCGCACAGCAACCAAGACCAACGCAGCCAAAACTAAGTAAATAAATAAATTTATTTTTTAAAAAAATCTACAAACAATAAATGCTGGAGAGGGTGTGCAGAAAAGGGAAGCCTCCTACACTGTTGGTGGGAATGTAAATTGATATAGCCACTATGGAGAACAGTATGGAGGTTCCTCAAAAAAATAAAAACAGAACTACCATACGACCCAGCAATCCCACTACTGGGCATATACCCTGAGAAAACCATAATTCAAAAAGACACATACACCCCAATGTTCATTGCAGCACTATTTACTATAGCCAGGTCATGGAATCAACCTAAATGCCCATCGACAGACAAATGGATAAAGAAGACGTGGCATATATATACAGTGGAATGTTACCCTGCCATAAAAAGAAACGAAATTGAGTTATTTGTAGTGAGGTGGATGGACCTAGAATCTGTCATACAGAGTGAAGTAAGTCAGAAAGAGCAAAACAAATACCGTATGCTAACACATATATATGGAATCTAAAAAAAAAACAACAAAAAAAAAGGTTCTCAAGAACCTAGGGGCAGGACAGGAATAAAGACACAAATGTAGAGAATGGACTTGAGGACATGGCGGGGGGGGAGGGTAAACTGGACAAAGTGAGAGAGTGGCATGGACATATATACACTACCAAATGTAAAATAGATAGCTATTGGGAAGCAGCCTCATGGCACAGGGAGATCAGCTCGGTGCTTTGTGACCACCTAGAGGGGTGGGATACGGAGGGTGGGAGGGAGACGCAAGAGGGAGGGGATATGGGGATATAAGTATACGTATAGCTGATTCACTTTGTTATACAGCACAAACTAACACAGCAATGTAGAGCAATTACACTCCAATAAAGATGTTAAAACAAACAAAAATCCCACTAACTTAGTATACGTGAAGGACACATTTCTAGCTTTATAGTCCTACTGTGAAAAGATCTCATGGTCGCTCAGAGAAAACAACAAACTACTGCAGAATTACAAATAGCACCTTTAAGGGTTTGTTGTTGTTTGTTTATTTTTAATGCACTCCAGCCTGGCAGAGCTGAATGACTCTTTCCTTTAGAAAACATTCATCTAACTCCCAAATAAGTATAAAATAAAAGTGGATGGTTTCACTTAGTCTAAATAAGACGCATTCCGTGGCTTATGCAGCCTACCCCAAAATTTTACTGAGAGCAATTTGAAGATAATGACCTAAAACCCTAATAAAGTCAGAGGGCAGAGGACTCTAACTGTACCAGAAAAACAACAGAAGAGTTGAGACTATGGTTGAAGAAAGCAGCTCCACTCGTGCTATGTGGCTGATAGGCCTCATCAACGTGGGTTGTAGACAGAAGTCTGATAAAAAGCAATTCTGCCTGTCAATACGAGTGAGCAGAACTGACCCTTAAATAGAGGGCAATTTTTTTAATCAGGTGAACAGTAAGCAGCCAAGTAACAAGATAATTTATGCAGCATCACCTACTCTTTGAGCAAAAAGATCAATCTCTCCCATCACAGAGTTGTTCCTGGTAGCCTCTCTAGTGCAAGAAGCAGGGAGTAAAAATTAGTCCTCAGATCTGTGCCTCAGGTACAACGAAAAGGGACACCCACCCCAAGGACGAAAGATATACCAGTGCCACATGGAAGAGAACTACCTAAAATGTCACAATAAAGCAATGCCCAAGGAATTGTCTTGTGGTCACAGGTCCAGGAAAGATGCCCCAGGACAATGCACTATTTACACAAGTATACAGAGAGCAACTCTGGATGTGTGTATCTATCATTGACAAAAATGCCTTTCACAGTATTTTCTCCTAAGGTTCTTTGCCAGGCTTGTTGAGGAGACTATACATTCTTCAGGATTACGATCCCAGAGCTGATGTTGCCAGGCGCATCTGACTCTTTGAAGGAGTTCATGCCCCTTGTTACAAGAGAATTTTGCAGCCTGTCTAAAGGAAGTTATCAACATACTTCCCAAGATTTACACGAGGAACTGAAAGCTTACAAAGGGATAGAGGTCAGAAGAAAAGGTCATTACGCCCACTTAATTAAATCTGAAAATGGATTCTTTGTGCTTCTAATAGACAAGCCACTTTAAGAGTCTGATTGTCTAATCACCAGAGTACCTCCAAGTGTTCTCCCCATTGAAACCTAAAGTAAGGTGTTTCTAACAGTAGGGTGGAGGACACAAAAGAGAAGACAATATGTGGAAAAGGAATAATGCACTAAACGAACACCCCTTCCTGGTGTCTGTACTCCAACACTCCTTGTTGGTGGCAGGTATTTAGAGTGAGGGGAGGTGGTGAGAGGAAGAGGTTAGGAACCTGCAACACTTTTAGTCTCATTTATCAGCAGTCACTGACAGTACTGCTGAAGATGCTCAATGATCATTCAAAAGGCATTCTTCAAAGTGCAACAACCTAAATCTTCCACTAACTGATAAATGCATAAACAAAATATGGTATATTCATACAGTGGAGCAGTATTCAGCCAAAAAAATGGAGTACTGATATATACTGCAACATGGATGAACCTCGGAAACATTAGGCTGAGTGAAAGAAGCCAGACACAAAAGGACACATATTGTATGATTCCATTTACATGAAATGTCCAGAATAGGCAAATCTACTGAGACAGAAAGCACACGAGTGGTGCCCAAGGGCTGGGGGGAGGAGAAGGATGGGAAATGACTGCCAATGGGTATAAGCTTTCTTTTTAGGGTGACGAAACTAGTCTGGAATTAGTGGGTATGGTTGCACGGCCTCTGAATACACCAAAAACCACGGAACTGTCCACTTTAAAATTGTTGAATTCTATGGTATGTGACTTATATCTCAATTTTTGAAAAAGCCATTCTTTAGTTCAGCTTTTCTACTGCCCCTTAAGTCTCCCAGCGCTCAACAGAGGGCCTGCTTCCTGGGACCCCCAGTGGGATACCCTTCAGTGTTGCCCTATTTGTGAGATCGAGAGGAAGTGATGTCAAAAAAGATGTAAGTGCTTATACTGTTTTTGTTCCATCACGTATGAGAGGGAAAGGGGGAAATGATTAGGCAGCACTTCTAGTGTAATCTTCTGCCACACAGTGAGGGCAATCCATAACACTCCGACTGTGACGAAAGCAGGCTGTCCAGTCATCCTGGGACAGTAGATACCATGCTTCTGTTTTTCTAAAAGGCAGCTCTTGCTCAGCTACTTCTTTACCTACTCGATGACAAACTGCCAACATTAAGACATTCATAGTATTTCAAATAGTCTAGAGACTTTCACTAGTACATTTTAAAGAAGGTAAGCCATCAATTCTTACCAAGATCCACTCATAATATAGGAACTGTGCTCAGATACAAAATGACAGATGGTGCTAGAGTACCAATAGGTGATCATTCAAAATAATTAGTTCTGATCAAAAAATGTCTTTTGGTGCCTTTTTGTTACACCATTAACTATGTCACCATGTGTGCGGTGCTGGAATCTTTTGTTTGGTTCAGAAAATAGAACACTCATGCACAAGTCTGGAAGAAGAATGAATACTAGATTCTAGATTGTTATCTTAAACTTCCTTGGAGTTTTCCAATGGTCCATGTCTGACCTTACTGTGGAGAGACTGTCTGGCAGAGGAAAATACTTAGGAATTCAATGCACCCACAATTTATCAACATGAGGTATCACCTGCTCATAAACAGTCTTAGGAGGAAATTGTAATTCCATGGAAGGTGGTCATCACATTACCTTGGTCACACCACACACAGCACATCTGGGAACAATATTATAAAAGCACTAGGGAGAGGAATATTAGAGTATAAGTTTGAACAGTGTCTCTAGAACCAGAGCTTGGTGTGTGTGTGTTGTCATGCTGAGAATTTTAAGGCGACGAGGAGGCAACAAGGGTGTCTGACCTGTGGGCTCCTTCACTTTCTGTGGAATGACACTTCAAAAGGAGTCAGAGGAAGCCACAGTAAGGATGATCTGTGAGTAGATGTGACCTGTAAGCCTCAGGTGACAAACTTGGAATACTGGCTCTTGGGTTCTCTATCAGCTCAAGTGCCACAACTACGAAAAAGGAATTTCTAGATTCAGACATAAATAATCACAAATCTATAATAAATAAGTACCATATAGCCTATTCAAGATTATGAATGGAAAGAGAAACATGATTAAAATCTTCAGAGACTATATCTCACAAGAATTAAATTACTTGTAAACAAAGTCATACAATCGAACCCATCATTATACATTTGTGGGACCTAGATTAAGACACAGCACAGTTTACGAGAACACAGAGGCATCCACAGTGTGTGCTTCTTAGAGGGTGTATTATTCAGATTAGAAAATGTAGCAGCATAACTCACTTTAATGTTGACCCTGGTTCAGGGGCAAACGTGGCAAGTCCAAAGCCCTCAAACAGTTCAAAGACCCAATTTCAGCCAATATTTTACTTTTCCGCCAGAGACTTACAAAAATTACCTATCAGAAGCAAAACTGACAGGCCAGAGTTTCCTTTCTTCCCATGCATGCTTATTTGGGGACACTAAAACAGAAGGGTAACTAGAGAAACAGAAGCCTAGAAAATCCACAAACTACACAATACTATATAATCATACTGTATATGCATAACCTGTATTTTAAAAATTAAAAATAAACACACACACTCACCCCTAAAAATATCTCAAGTACCGTAAAGGAAACTGAATTCCCCTATAAATTAGATTCCTGGGGTATATTTCAAATGTGTTTTCTCAAAACAATTAGTCAAGAACCCTTTATTCCCAAACCTGGGCCTCTGTATTTCGTAAGAAAAATGAAAATCAACACAAATGGCCTACACTGTAATTTTTAAAACACAGCATTGGGCTTCCCTGGTGGCGCAGTGGTTAAGAATCCACCTGCCAATGCAAGGGACATGGATTTGAGCCCTGGTCCGGGAAGATCCCACATGCTGCGGAGCAACTAAGCCCGTGCGCCACAACTACTGAGCCTGCGCCCTAGAGCCAGCGAGCCACAACTACGGAGGCCCATGTGCCACCACTACTGAAGCCCGCACACCTAGAACCCATGCTCCACAACAAGAGAAGCCACTGCAGTAAGAAGCCTGAGCACTGCAACGAAGAGTAGCCCCTGCTCGCCTCAACTAGAGAAAGCCTGCGCGCAGCAACGAAGACCCAACGCAGCCAAAAATAAATAAATAAATTTTTAAAAAAAAAATTATTCTTTAAACCCCCCCCCCCCAAAAACAGTATTTCCTTCCACTGCTTTTCCAAGGTAAGCACCTGAGCAGCTACGCAGGTTCTAACAACTGAACAGCTTTCTATTATGACCTAATTATTTGAAAAACATGATACTTTGAATGAATTCCGCTGCCAAGGGAGAAGCTGGATGCATTTTGCTATTACTGATTAGTAAGTTTTATGGACCTCCTTTATTTCTTCTTCCCTGACAACCACAGTTTTTTGGGTTTTTTTTTTTACCTAACCAGGTAGAGGAAGATAGTCAGTAGCACTGTCACACCATAATTAAAGAACAAATACCTTAGTTGCTTCAAGAACTCAACATCAGAGTTGCTGTTAATAAGCTTGATGAACTCTTCATAGGAGGGAGCATACGTGTAGGCTCTCTTGTGATGTTCATTCACCTGTTCTCTGTGCTCCAACTGGGCAAGCAACATCTGGTTAATGTAATCTGGATTACTAAGTAACTCCACTACTGGCTTTAAGACTGTGGGACAGAGAAGAGAGCACCACTTAAAAAGGGTATTCTCCTTTAAAGAAACCGCTTTCATGTTATATAATTGAAAGTACATCTGGGAAACATTTTAAAACTACCCAAATGGGCCACAGACACACACACACCC
This sequence comes from Neophocaena asiaeorientalis asiaeorientalis, assembly GCF_003031525.2. NCBI lineage: Eukaryota > Metazoa > Chordata > Mammalia > Artiodactyla > Phocoenidae > Neophocaena > Neophocaena asiaeorientalis. Next base: position 2,836,491 of record NW_020174712.1, on the reverse strand, counting down.
CCACACCCCCCCCCCCACACACAGCTACCCATCCCTCTGGGTTTGCTAGTAGTTATGGCTACAACCAAGTGGTCGTTTTAACAAATGAGTTACATGGAAAAGAATAATGAAAGAAAGCCATCTGGAACCCAAGTTGTTAACAAAGCTATCAAAATTAAGTACATTCATTTTTTTCCCTTTGATTTCTTTTATAAGGCTCAATATATTTTGTCTGCCAAAAGATGAAAGTTAACGTTCTCCCAACTGGTGAAACAGACCTCAGGGAGGAAGTTGTTAAAAAAGTCAATGACACTATGACAGATTCACCCCACTAACTTTAGGTTAGAAAGTTCCCCTTTTCTCTGTGGTTGGCTATATCAGCTAATGGGTACAGCTGGCTAACCCAGAGATAATAAATGAGATATTAAATCACGGCATATCAAACACAACATTATTTGTTTGAGATTCTGAGATAGGAAAAGTTTCTCTCAGATGATATCTTCTTCCATTTTTCCTTATCCTAGCTAAGCATTTCCCTGGATACACTTTTTTTCTAACAACCACATTATTTTGTGGTACAGTCCCTCTTCTATTTATTCTAAGTCACATATAGGCATTGCCAATGAATCCTGAAGCAAAGGTATTTTAAGCAAACACATACTAGAGTTTGAGTACAGACAGTCTTTCATAAGGCACGTAACTGGCCTGGGTGACTCAAAATCTATCCCAGGTGGATGCTACACTGTGGTGGGCATAAGGACTGGTTACCTATTACAAACAGCAGAGTGGACTATGTATTTGGTAATATGTTATATGAAACATCTGTTTATCACGTAGGGTCAAGTGATGCCTTCTCTGAGTGACATTTAAACCTGACCTTTTGAAAATACTTTAATTCCCGTATGTCCCACAGTACACAAGGTCTGCATAGGTGTCATATAAAGTGTTATCACATTCGTATGTAGCACGTTAGCTTGCACAAGTATCGCATTAGTAATATCAATTAGTTATGAAAGTCTACCTTTTGCTGTGAGAATTTCTGCGAGCATTATGCGTAAGCTGAGAGATTGGACATCCTTTGAGGGAAGGAGACAAAACACCAGAACCCGAGAACACGTTTGTAGAAATCTTACTTCATCATCTGAGTTCCTCAAGAATGCATGCAACACAAAGGGCCTCGGCTGTTCTTCATGTCTGAAAAAAATAAATACATGAAGAGAGGGAAAGGGAAGGAAAGATGTTTCTAGAAACAGCTTGGTTATGTACCGTTAGGTAAAAAAAAAAACTTCAAATGGGCAACGCAACAGTTTTAATAACTATGTCCACTCTTTGACTATATCAACAGTCAGTAATTTTCTCAACCACAGACTAATCTGGAAAAATGCAAATGCATGGCCTTTCGGGATTTCCAACCTTAAGTAGCATCAACCCTCATACACGACTCCCAAGTCACAGCAACAATCTAAAAAGGGGTGAGCAGCTCTTTAACTAGATTATTTTTAAGTCTCCTAGCTCTCTCCCTAAATGTGATCTATAGCTTCATTTCTCCAAAGGCAAAAAAAAAAAAAATCTAACAAAGCATTAAACCAGGGTCACCAGCTCCTGGCAGCGTCCTCCTGTCAGTGTGGATCTGCCACTTGTTTACTCCAACTACTAGTACTTACCTCTGGGTTCTCATGCCGTGAGTGAGCAAAAGGACATTAACCTTCCATACACTTCATACGTGCAGTATTATTTAATCTTCCCACCTACATCTAGAAGCAAGTATCATCATCACCATTTTATAGATGAGAGTATTAAGGATCTGAATGATCACCTGAATGGTCCAAAGTCACAGAGGTAACAAATGGTAGAAATAACTCTCAGGTCCTGTTCTGTCTGACTCTCAAGTCCAGACTCTTTTTCAACGCTACACCATAATCAGAGATTGTTAAAGTGAAAAGGAAAAAAATTTCAGAGATACAGAAGAAATATATGTGAAAACAAGCATTATTTTGTGCCTTAAACAACATGCCTGTGCTTGACCAGTAAACAAAATGCACAGATTGTAAAAAGGAGGCTGTGAAATTAAAGATGCCATTGATGTAATAGCATAAAAACAATCATCTTTAGGTTTTCCTGAAACATGCTGGACAAGACAGATGGGGCAAAGGAAGAGGAAGCAGAGGCAAAAATTAAGTGTGATCTGGATTGGCTTAAAGCAGCCAACAGAACGTCAGCTGGGAAATGAATACAGGCTGACCGGAAAACTGCCTCACACAACTGCCTAACAGTCAACCAGAGGATGCGTTGCTTTTATTAATGCAATTTATTATTCTCTTGCCTGATAGTGGCCAACTCAGTTGGGTGCTTCCTGGCTGCCACAGTCATTTTGCAGCCAGTGGAAACCTGTACACCAAGGGTGATTTCCAGGGCGAGGGCACTGTTTACCTGGGGCAGGCAAGTACCGAGATAACCATCGGACCTAGGTTTCTGCCACTCTCACTGTGTGATCTGTAGGAGGTGTTGCACAATCAGATATTAGATCCCCAGCATTCGCCTCCAGGGCACCACCATCTACATGCAAAACACCAGTGACCTACTGGCACTTTTTCAAATATCCATAATGTCAGAGAACAATGGTAGATTTTTTTTCCTTTAATAAGAATCAACTAGAAGCTTCTAGGCATAGCCTACATGTACCCTTGGCACGAGAAAACTGGAATTCCACAGGAAAGGAGCTTCGACAGTGGAATCAGTTCTCTGTTTCTATTATTGTGATGTTTACTCATCACAAATATTATCCACAAAAGCAGTAATTTCAGAAGCTGGTAAATAAATGTCTCAGTGAAAAATATACTCTCAGGCTTCCCTGGTGGCGCAGTGGTTGAGAGTCCGCCTGCCGATGCAGGGGACACGGGTTCGTGCCCCGGTCCGGGAAGATCCCACGTGCCGCGGAGCGGCTGGGGCCGTGAGCCATGGTCGCTGAGCCTGCGCGTCCGGAGCCTGTGCTCCGCAACGGGAGAGGCCACAGCAGTGAGAGGCCTGCGTGCCGGGGGGAAAAAAAAAAAAGTCTTAGTTTAATATCTAATATGGTAAATATTGACCGATAGGATGAGTGGTGAGCTGGTAAATGTTCAACTGGCTCTCCAAGGGGGAAAAAAAGCTCCGATTTGTAGCATTTTCCGATTTCAAGGAGTAAATACCCACGCCACGGCCAATTACAAACCGACAAGGTGATCATCACTGACCTCAGAGTTGAGAGATGTGCACCGTCTGCTCCCACACCCAGCACAAGCCGGCCCTGGGACACCACAGCTCTAACCCGCTTAAACGAAGCTCTTTCAGGTCCTTGATAACTTTTATGAGTGTAGAGGGATTCTGAGACCACGAAATCTGAAAACTGTAGCTCTACAGTAATTTTTTCAAACCGTGGGTTGTGACCCACAAGAAACAAAATACAATTTAGTCTCAAATGCCTTTTTTTTTTTTAATGGTAAAGAACAAAAAATGTCAAAGTTTTCACAGGTACTGAGCGTTATCTGATGAAACTGCACCACAATATAAAATGTATTCCTGGTTTTATTTTCAAAGTTTGCAAAACACACCGGGGGCAGCAAGCTGGAGAAGAACAGGCATATGGCGGCCCTGTGGATTCTGGCCACGTGAACCTGAGCTGTGTGGACATGGGGAGAGGGGACAACTCGTGGGAAGAGGCGGCACAGCCAAGGACAGAGGGCTGCTGCTGCACGACCGAGCGCCCTTGGCAGCCAGGCCCCAGAGCAACCTCACAGGCAGGACAGGGAGTACTTTCTGACAGAGCTGCAAGACAGGGCTTCTTAGAAGAATGTGAGTTCCCACCTGCCCGACGAGGATGCCTCTGCTTACTCATCCCCTTACGTATTTTGCAAATACTTTCTCTCGTCCCCGACGGCAGAGGCAGAGCAGTGTCAATGAGAAGAGGCCACAGGAGCTGCAGGGAGCCCGCTGCTACTCCAACTGAGTCCAGACGCAAACAGGCAGAAGGCTACTTATTGCAGTAAGACTGCTTTTCATGTCCCAGTTAGGGGTGCTATGAGTCACCATGCTGTCACTCACACAAGAGTAAGACAAACACTTAAAATCCTATCCGCAAACCTAAGAGAATAAGAACTTGTTATGAGCACAGAAAGGCCTTGTTGCAGTCTTCTTCCATAGGCAGAGTCACCTCACAGGCACAAACCTTTCCCGTGTAACAGAGCAAAAGGCTAACAAGCCTAAATATTAGCAATTTTCACATTGGAAGACCTTCTCTAATTACAGCCCACATGCTCCAACACTGAGTTCCTTTTAAAAATCAATTTTCAGGATATTGTGACGCAACAGAGCTCTTAACACAGGACTCACACGCACACAAAAATGAACTTCATTTAAACTTTCCTGAAAACTGAAAACTCACTGACACTCTTCCGAGTGTAAAGCACTATATTTAAATGTTCTGTTTCTAGGCACCCTTAATACTGTCTAAATACATTCATGATAGTGCTGCTGGCTCCACAAAATTCATGTCACTGTTTCAGTTATTTACAAAAGCAAACAAGTCCACAAAGTGGTTTTCTATTAAAAATTTTTTTAAAGTTTACTCTATCAGAACATTATAATTATCCCCCCCCAATATGTCTACATTTCCAGCCGAGTGCCAGGAACAGGATGAATGTGCCCGAGTTTTGTCTTGACTTCAACAACCCTCTCAATAAGGAAAATATTCTACTGTGAATAAAGGTGAAGGGGAGGTTGTTCCCATTATAACAGTTACCTGGCATCTGCCGCCTTCAGGTCACAGAAGTGAGCGAGTAAAGCTCTCACGACATCACTGCAGACAACTCTGACCATGTCCACGCGGCTCAGCCTGTGGCGCAGCCGTCTGACAACTTCCCAGAAGTCCTCGGAAAGCAGGTGGTAGAGCTGCCCCTCGTCTCTGCTGAGGCTTCCATACCAGGACAGGATGTAGTCTCTGTAACTGTAGTCAAACACTACCAGGAAGAGACAGAGCAACGTGTCAAACTTGGGTGAAAACAACAGACACCGAGACGGCTTTTCTACTGGAAGCTGGCCACCTGCTATTTAGTAGTCACTTTAGAATATGTGTTTTGTTACAATATTGCTTCTGCTTTATGTTCTGGTGTTTTGGCCGAGAGGCATGTGGGATCTTAGCTCTCCGACCAGGGATCAAACCCACACCCCCTGCACTGGAAGGCGAAGTCTTAACCGCTGGACCGCCAGGGAAGTCCCTCACTGTTTAAAATTTAAAGAGAGTAGAAAACAAAACAAGGGAAGACACACTCTTCCCTGAAGCCTTTCAAAATCAGAGATTCTCATCTAAGTAGAATTTTGGGGGTGTGGTGACCATAGGTACTGGATTTTCTCAGATAGCCCAATCTTTAAATATTCTATCTTGGTACCAAACCCTCTGATTTTTTTTTTTCTAATTCTAAATTGCTCTAGACAGTACAAATAGGACCAATGGGTGGAAATCACAAGGAAGTTGTTTTTTCTGTTCAACATAAGGAAGAACCGAATAAAAACATTAAAGCTATTCGAGAGGCTGCCATATTAGGTGACGAATGTTCCATCATAAGAAATTTTTAAACAAGCTGAGTATCTAATGGACAAGGATGACATGGAAAAATTACTTCCTGAGACGGTGGGGCTGGATTACATGACCTCCAGGCTTTTATAGCCTTTTACCCTCCTTCTGGGAACCCCGAGGCCAAGCAACAAGAGCATGATGACACACACCTTGCCAGTAAAACACTGCTAATTCGTTCATTTGCAATTCTTTCTCTTGTACTCTTGTATCAAACAAAGTTTCCATGCCAAAGAATTTTTAGCTAGTGGCAAATAAATCTGCAAACCAAAACGTTTGGAAAAATAGAAGCATTTTTCCTTTCATTAAAATTTAATTTCAAATTAAAGCAGGAAATTAAGAGCAATTATAAGAGACTTAATCTCTAAAAATAAGATCTTTTCAGCATGCTAAAAGATTTATGTGAAGGGCATATTCACCTACATAATGTCTCACTACATTTGTTAACCACACTGCATACTCTAAGTATTACACACCTAAAATACTCCTCTGATAATAGGTTTTGGTGAGAAATGGATAAAAATAAATACTGACAAAAATCTGTACTCAGTAATAGAGATATGTGTTAGCCACAGGCATATCTTCCATCAATAGCTCATCAGTACCCCTCTTCAAACTAAGTATCATAAAAATATAACAAATATAAGAAGTACAAAACAAAGCCATGATTCTAAGTATGTATTACCTAACTACATACACTCACACAAGTACACATATGAACAAAATGTTTTTAAATATACCTTCTAGGTCAATTCAAGGAGACAGAAATTCGTGATCATTTTATGGTTTTCATTAAGAAGTAAGTGTAAGTAATGTAACAAACCACAGTGAGAAGTGAAAGAACACTTATTCTCACTGCCAAGCAAAGAGATTTTCTTCTAAAGGCATAACAGCCAACAAAAATTCAGAAGCTATTATCACTCAAATACATCTAATTTCTAGGACGGCTCTCAAAGAAATAAGTAGGTAAGAGGGAATCACTGAAGATTAGAGAGAATGGAATAACATGATTAGAACTTTTCAGCTTTAGTTAGATTAATCTGAAAAGAGTATTTAGGGTAACAAAGTAGAGAATTACTAGAGGTGAAGAGACCAGTTAAAAAGCTACCATGTAGTCTAGAAAATGTGATGCTAGGTTAAGTATCTATAAATGTTCAGAACAAGGAATGACTCAACCTAAGTAAACAGTATGAGAAAGAAGCTCCGAGAGAGCCATTTTCCATTTCTGCCTTCTCCCCAGGATAACTCAGGGTGCAATCTTCCATGCCCAAGAGGTAGAGCACCGCAGGTTGTAAATGTCCATGACCTGAGTCTCTTGGCACAAAGAAACAGTCCTCATTCCACCAGGAACTGCCCCAATGATAATGATAAGAACGACAATTTCATTGATCATATAGATGGCCCTTTATGGTGTACAAAGTTTTCAAAAATGCAATTAATAATTACTCTCTGTGTGCAGAACGAAAGTCATCTTCTGGGAAGATTTTGAGGTTATTAGGTTATGTCACTTGTTGATCTATTCATTCATTCAACAAAAATGGACAGATATTTCATACCACTAGGTAAAGAGTCATGAATGAGGGACTTCCGTGGTGGTGCAGTGGTTAAGAATCCACCTGCCAATGCAGGGGACACGGGTTCGAGCCCTGGTCCTGGAAGATCCCACATGCGCAGAGCAACTAAGCCCGTGCACCGCAACTACTGAGCCTGCACTCTACAGCCCATGAGCCACAACTACTGAGCCCACGTGCTACAACTACTGAGCCCGCGCACCTAGAGCCCGTGCTCCACAACAAGAGAAGCCACTGCAGTGAGAAGCCCACACACCACAACGAAGAGTAGCCCCCGCTCACCGCAACTACAGAAAGCCCACGTGCAGCTACGAAGACCCAACGCAGCAAGAAAGAAAGAGAGAGGGGAAGGGGGGGGAGGGAGGGAGGGAGGGAAGGAAGGAAGGAAGGAAGGAAGGAAGGAAGGAAGGAAGGAAGGAAGGAAGGAAGGAAGGAAGGAAGGAAAAGTGAGTCATGAACAAGATAAGTTGAGCCTATGGGGAGGGGGAAGTCATGCTCTTTGAGGTACTAGCTCTGCTTCCGCTGTGTCAGCATCTAATCATTGGACAGTCTAAGTAGTCTGTCTACTTAGAGTAGTCCAAGTCTACTGAGCAAACAGCAGGTACTCGATAATTACTGAATTAAATTCTCTGGCCCACATTAGTGAGATAATTCAGGGGAGCCTAGTGAAAGTTAGGCTATAGATCTAGTGAGATTTAATAGCAAGTCAAAAAGATTTTTAAAAGTCTATCTTCTGGGCTTCCCTGGTGGCTCAGTGGTTGAGAGTCCGCCTGCCGATGCAGGGGACACGGGTTCGTGCTCCGGTCCAGGAAGATCCCACATGCCGCGGAGCGGCTGGGCCTGTGAGCCATGGCCACTGACCCTGCGCGTCCGGAGCCTGTGCTCCGCAACGGGAGAGGCCACAACAGTGAGAGGCCCGCGTACCGCAAAAACAAAACAAACAAAACAGTCAATCTTCTGTCAGTTTTCTAGGCAATGTAACTTCAGGAGAAAACCTTTTAAGGGTGTCTGGTAGAGCTGCCAGTTCTCTCCTAACTTCATATTTAACACCATGTATTTTCATCTGAAAAACCTCAGACATTTTTTTCTGTACATATAACTGAAATTATCAGTTTTTAGAAATTTAATTTTTAAAATATCTTTTTAAACTTTAATTTGATCAAAATATATTATTCTCTTTTAAACTTTAATATTTGTAATTACACTTACTTGTCCCCATTTCTAGACATATAATATTGTACCTGCCACAATCCCCTTTCTAATCATCCTTAATACTAGTTTCACATGAATGTCCTTCATTCTTTTATAAGGTTGACTGATATCCCTAAATTTGGTTAACTGGTTTGTCCATGAGCAAGCCTGAGTGTACTCATCCCCAGTGCACCTTCTCTAGTTTATATCTAAAAGAAACAAAGTTTCCTGATACCTACTTTAGGTAACAGAGAGCAGATCCTTGCTTCCTATCCTGGAACTAGCTCCACCTAGCTGGCTAGTTTCATGTGACCTGAAAATTCCTACTTAATCAATGTTTAGATCCCATCCATTTAACTAAAACATGGATGTATTTATTAAGTCTTCAAGTAAAAATTCATGAAGAAAAAATTCAAATGCAACATGTAGACAAGGATAGATAAATTTGCTAGGAATGATTATTTTCCTTTTAGAACATAATGAATTGCTTCCCATGGTAATTATATATCCTAACTTAATCCTTACCTTCTTTCAGAGCCTTGTCCATGTTATGAGAAATGACTACCCTTCTAGACTGAACTGACTCGTGTACAGAGTTTCCACACACAGGACTCTGAAATGGAAGAAGAAGAAGAAAAAATGCATATTACTGAATGAATAAATCATACATAAAAATAAAACCAAAGGTATGAAAAACCACTTAAACAGGCACTAAAATACTGCTTAACAGATTATAAAGTTCTTCTGGAAAAGTAAATAAATGCTTAAGGTTAAGAAATTTTTGAAAAAGAAGAATTAAGGAAGGGTTTTCCCTACCAGATATCAAAATGGTATGATATCAGTATAGGAATAAACAAATCAACAGAATGGTAGAAAGTACAAAAACACCTATATATAGATACATATCTATATATGAGAATTAAGAACATAATGAGAAAGAATTTGAAATCTGTGAGGAAAACAGACGACTCAATAAGTGGTGTTGGGACAATTTGATATTCATGTGGCAAAGAAGATTAGAGTCTTATCTCACACTTCATATATAAATAACTCCAAAGTGATTAAAACACTAAATATGTTTTTTAACTAAAAAAGCATTTAAAGGAAACAAGGGAGACACTGTGTTGAATCCTGGGATGGAGAAGATTTCTCTAAAATAAGACACGAAATATAAGAGTTATTTTAAATGCACTACCTTCACTCAGCAATTCCACTCCTAGGGATCTAGCCAGCATAAAATACCTCCACGTTGCAAAAAAGTATATATACCAAGAATTTCACTGCTATGTTGATTGTAAGGGCAAAAAACTGGAAATAGCCCAAGTGTATATCAATAGCCAAAGAGTTAAATTATGGTATGCTCATATTTTACAATATAATGCAACCCTTAAAAGGAATGAATTAGGGATACATATGCCTTCATGGAAAGTTTTCCATGATGGAAAATGCTTGGAAGCATATATGCTAAACTATTAAAAGTGGTTTCCTTTAATAGGCAGAGGCATAGGATTTTAACTTCTTCCTCCACATATGTCTGTGTAACAGTAAATTTTAAGTTTTTAATTATAAAAAGATACTAGCTGGCAAAAAACAAAAAACAAAAACAGAGAGAGGCAATGTATCAGATTTAAATCCCACTATCTGGCTAGTAAGATGACATTAAAGAGGAAAACTTTTAATTGATCACATACGAAAGTGATCAAAAGCATGTATAATGTAATTGGGCCACTTATTGGTTTCAGAGCAATAAAAAAAAGTTACTAGTAGTGGAACGTAGAGCACTTCTTTAGGCATGTGAAATATTACAAGTGCTTTACTAGCACCACCACAGTCACTCAGGAGATCTAAATGGCTCATGTTAGCATCACCTTCATCCAGTAAATGAGCATGAGGAAATCCTTTTGTTCTTGCAGGCCACCCCAACACAGCTGCAATCAACACCATGGCCCTGGACCACCCGACCATGAGCAGAGAATTTCTAGTCCTTGGCTTAGTTTCACACTACCCATGGGTCAAATGCCAAGAGTATCAACCATTTTTGTGATCACTGTTATTAAAAAACAAAAGCCATAGTCTTTTTCAATAAATTTACTTATTTATTTTTGGCTGCATTGGGTCTTCGTTGCTGCGCGCGGGCTTTCTCTAGTTGCAGTGAGCGGGGGCTACTCTTCACTGCGGTGCGGGGGCTTCTCATTGCGGTGGCTTCTCTTGTTGTGAAGCACGGCCTCTAGGCACGCGGGCTTCAGTAGTGGTGGCACATGGGCTCAGTAGTTGTGGTTCGGGGGCTCTAGAGCGCAGGGCTCAGTAGTTGTAGCGCACGGGCTTAGTTGTTCTGCAGCATGTGGGATCTTCCTGGACCAGGGCTCCAACTTCTGTCCCCTGCACTGGCAGGCGGATTCTTAACCACTGTGCCACCAGGGAAGTCCCAAATGCCATAGTCTTGAGATTCCTTAGCTGAAACACTTTTAAAAGCCTCAAGAATCCCTTCATGCTACAAATTAACATATAACATTCAACACTCTCCCAAGGAATCATTTAAAAAAAAAACCTTAATCATACATAATCCTATAGACAAAAGCCACTTTATTCCTAAAAGAAATATACTCTCATGCTTTTAAAACCATTTTCTAGTCTCTTGAGTAGCTTGTTATAAAATTAAGGGGTCAGTACATTTTACTGCAATTTAAAAAATTTTAGTTTGTGAAAGAAAAAAGTTAAAGAGATGAGAAGAATTTTTAAATTCTAGTGCTTTTTAGAACATCAGGCAGATATTTCAACAACTTATGAACTGGGGACAAAATTTTAATTGAGTTAATACTTTTAGAGCGTTATACTGGTAAATAACTTTAATCACAACTTCTCAAGTCTTCGGCAGTGTGTTATAGCTTCCCAAATATAGGTATGGCAGTTTTCATGCACAGTACTACCCGGATGATGAAACCACAGCCAAACAACACTTAATTGAGAAGTTCCTGAATTTGGGTTCTTAAAATGGAAACTGTCTTTAAGGGCTGGGAGAGAAGCAGGTGTGAATACGACAGCACATGCATATCTAAGCATATTGTGAGCTCCTGTGTCTATCGTTACAACTTCCTTCAAAACAGTTTCTTACTTTTTATCTTTTCTTTCTCTCCCTAGTTATGGCTTTACTAATTATTGCCAACTGTCTGCATATTTCTTTTCTCTCTCTGCTTCATACTTAGATGTAATACCTACAATAAACATGTTTGTCACTACTCACTGTACCTGAATTAGACCTTTACTCTCTTTAATTTAAAAAGCTTATATGAGAATAACGTTTTCTATGTTGGCTCTTTACCTAAAAGCGCTATTAGTTTTTCCATCTCATTTTCCAAACTGATTTTGGATTTCCCTGCACCCCATCCCCCACGGGGTCACTGGCCCTTAATAGAAAGAAAAAACAGTTCTTCAGCCCTGTCCCATCCTCACAGCCTGATGGCTAGTCTGTAAGTAAGGAGAACAGGAAGATAAAAGAAAGCATCACGGGCCCAAAGTAACTGGGTAACCATGCATGGAAATTCCTTTTTTAAGGATTTAATATTTATGGAGCCAGAATCTCCTCATGACTAAACTACTACATGAGTGTAGATTAGTCACTACATACTCCTTTTCTTTCAGATCACAGAGATGGAATTCATTAATTAATCATTATCCCGAGGTGGAGAAAGAGAGAAAGAAGGGGAGGAAGGGAAAGAAGGGGAGAAGGCCAGCACTAAAACAGAGGCACATGTGCATTCCTGTGGCCCAGAGGGCAGTGGAGCAAAACCTGTCTTCATTCTCCTTCCATTTATAGGTTTGAAAAAAGGAACTCCACACGACAGAGACTTCCCCAAAAGATGTGTTACAGCAAATGCTAACCTCCCTCCCTGCACTGCGCAGGTCCCTCCCATCCCTCAGGGAAAGCCTGCCTCTTCCTGACAACCACTTTCCTAAGAATGCGGGTTTTAGGAAAGGTGTGAGAAAAATGTGCATCCTTCTCCCTCTGTCACAAAGGGTAAGTGACAGAAGTCTTCACTACTCGATCCAGAACTGAGGACTTCGAGTGCAGTCTGAGCAGTCCACCCTCATCTGATGTTTGGCCTCCATATCCCAATATTAAGATAGATGGGAGTTTGGTGAACCAGAACCCCTGCCATGTAAAAAATACACCTTATTTTTTACTTAATTAAAATAAATGAAACCTGTCTTCATTTTAAGATGTAAACCTAGCTTAGAACCAACTTGTCAAGATCACTTTTAATCACTCAGTGAGCACCCTGGGGAGAGAAAGTGAGCAGCCTCAACATATAATTGCTCATTTTGAAAAGGTTTTCCGGGCTTCCCTGGTGGTGCAGTGGTTAAGAATCCGCCTGCCAATGCAGGGGACATGGGTTCGAGCCCTGGTCCAGGAAGATTCCACATGCGCGGAGCAACTAAGCCCGTGTGCCACAACTACTGAGCCTGAGCTCTAGAGCCCGTCAGGCACAACTACTGAGCCTGTGAGCCACAACTACTGAATCTAGCGTGCCTAGAGCCCATGGTCCACAACAAGAGAAGCCCATGCACCACCGCTCGCCACAACTAGAGAAAGCCCGCGCACAGCGATGAAGACCCAACACAGCCAAAAACTAACTAAATAAATAAAAACCAAAGAAAACGTTTTCCAAAGACAGGGCAAAACCTCAAAGCTCTTCTCTGATATATGATTCTCAGCAACAAGGAATACATGCCATATCAACAAACCCTTTCCTGAGCACATATCAGCTTTCTGTTTACTCCTGAATGTCAGCTGTTAGTCTACAGCCATGATACACTCAAACTGTCTTTGTGTCAGAGTAAAGACACCCTCTCCTGAGGGAACAACATTCGGAGAGAATCCACGTGGAGAGACCTGGGTACTCTGACACCATTAGCAACTAGACAACCAGGAATGATCTGGAATCCAGCTGAGACATACACCTCATTTTCCATTGTTTACAAGGATGACATTGCTTACTGTGTTCCTTGCTGTGGGAGCAGAGCTGGGGCTAGAACAGCCAGTCCATGACTGGTAATTCCTTTCGTGCCTATTACCTGAGCTACTCAAATAAACAAGTGTTTCTCTCCTTTGCTATACACTTCTACAATAATAAAAAAAATTATTTATTTTGGTTTATTTTAAAAGGAAAAGCAATTGAAGGAGTGATGGGTATAATTTCCTGTAAAGCTACTGAAAGAGTGACTTATGTTAGATAATCATCATTATCCACGTGGAGTTGTCACGTGGCCGAGTGTTTCCAAGTATTTTCAGCATCTGACAGTCTACCGGGATCTCATGACTAATATTCTCATTCTTAAACTATGTTATTCTCAAAAACATGGCTCCTTTCAAACCAACCATATTCTGCCTCCTCCTCAAAAAACAATGTAATCAAAACCAAAGAAACAAAAGACCCACACATATCCCTTCTGAGGAAGATAGGAAGACCCTGACGAAAGGCTGTGACATGAATGACAGCAGTCATGTCAGAATGGAAGCCGAGTGGCCACCGTGAGGAATTATGAGGGCTCCCAAGTCCAACAGGACTTCTTACTAATGGTAGGTCCTTGTCCCAGCCACTCCCTCTCTAGCTGAAGTGGGCTTATAACACCTCAGAGAATTAAAGGAAATAATAGCAGGGGTCCAAAAAAGAAACAAGACAGCAAGAGCCTGGCAGGAAAATAAACGAGTTAAGGGGGTTGCTCGAGGTCCCAACTGTTTCCAACAAAAAACGGAAATCAAGAATTTTATATCATATCTCCAAGTAATTCATTTTATTCCAAACACTGTGGGCTTACACTGTTTGGACCAAATCCTGAGCCACATTGGAACGCTGGGCATCTGGTCTGTAATTGCTGGCTCACGGAAAAAAAGTAGCAGTATTCCTGGCACATATAGCAAAGTACAGCTATTATCACTAATAAAGCTCAAAATGTCATCAACTTGCAACAAGTTGAGGCTAATCAGCTGGTTGGTTTAACAGCTGATTTCTTGGTTTTCTGAAGGTAAAGGTATAGTGGAAACAAAAGCAAGAGAGAAGGGCCGAAACTTAAGTCACCAAAATTAAGACACTACATAATAGAACACAGTGTTCCCAAAGCATTTTTGCTTTTGAGGCTGTACTTTCCAGACAGCAAAGTGTCCATGTCCTGGAGATGTTCTACTGCGGATGTGCCTCTACACTTTCTATCACTGGGGAAGTTTTTAAGTATTCAAACGAAACCTGGTTTGATCAGAATCAGTTTCCTGGATTGTGCTTTATAATGTTTCACCATGGATTGGTTCAAGATGGCGGAGTAGAAGGACGTGCGCTCACTCCCTCTTGCGAGAGCACCAGAACCACAACTGCTGAACAGTCGTTGACAGGAAGACACTGGAACTCAACAAAAAAGACACCCCACATCCAAAGACAAAGGAGAAGACCTAATGAGACGGTAGGAGGGGTGCAATCACGATCAAATCAAATCCCATAACCACTGGGTGGGTGACTCACAAACTGGAAAACACTTATACCACAGAAGTCCACCCACTGGCGTGAAGGTTCTGAGCCCCACGTCAGGCTTCCCAATCTGGGGGATCTGGCAATAGGAGGAGGAATTCCCAGAGAATCAGACTTTGAAGGCTAGTGGGATTTGATTGCAGGACTTCAACAGGACTGGGGGAAACGGAGACTCCACTCTTGGAGGGCGCACACCAAGTAGTGGGGGCATTGGGACCCATGAGGAAGGAGCAGTGACCCCACAGCAGACTGAGCCAGACCTACCTGCTAGTGTTGGAGGGTCTCCCGCAGAGGCGGGGGGTGGCTGTGGCTCACCGTGGGGACAAGGACACTGGCAGCAGAAGCTCTGGGAAGTACTCCTTGGCGTGAGCCCTCCCAGAATCCAACATTAGACCCACCAAAGAGCACATAGGCTCCAGTGCTGGGTCGCCTCAGGCCAAACAACCAACAGGGAGGGAACTCAGCCCCACCCATCAGCAGACAAACAGATTAAAGTTTTACTGAGCTCTGTCCACCAGAGCAACACCCAGCTCTACCCACCACCAGTCCCTCCCATCAGGAAACTTGCACAAGCCTTTTAGATAGACTCATCCACCAGAGGGCAGACAGCAGAAGCAAGAAGAACTACAATCCTGCAGCCTGTGGAATGAAAACTACTTCACAGAAAGATAGACAAGATGAAAAGGCAGAGGGCTATGTACGAGATGAAGGAACAAGAGAAAATCCCAGAAAATCAACTAAATGAAGAGGAGATAGGCAACCTTCTAGAAAAAGAATTCAGAATAATGATAGTGAAGATGATCCAGGACCTCAGAAAAAGAATGGAGGCAAAGATTGAGAAGATGCAAGAAATGTTTAACAAAGACCTAGAAGAATTAAAGAACAAACAGAGATGAACAATACAATAACTGAAATGAAAAATATACTAGAAGGAATCAATAGCGGAATAACTGAGGCAGAAGAACAGATAAGTGACCTGGAAGACAGAATGGCGGAAATCACTGCTGTGGAACAGAATAGAGAAAAAAGAATTAAAAGAAATGAAGACAGCCTAAGAGACCTCTGGGACAACATTAAATGCACCAACATTCTCACTAGAGGGGTCCCAGAGGGAGAAGAGACAGAGAAAGGACCTGAGAAAATATTTGAAGAGATTATAGTCAAAAACTTCCCTAACATGGGAAAGGAAATAGCCTCCCAAGTCTGGGAAGTGCAGAGAGTCCCAGGTAGTATAAACTCAAGGAGAAACATGCCGAGACACACAGTAAGCAAACTGACAAAAATTAAGACAAAGAAAAATCCTTGAAAGCAGCAAGGGAAAAACGACAAATAACATACAAGGGAACTCCCATAAGGTTAACAGCTGATTTCTCAGCAGAAACTCTACAAGCCAGAAGGGAGTGACATGATATATTTAAAGAGATGAAAGGGAAGAAACTACAACCAACAATACTCTACCCGGCAAGGATCTCATTCAGATTCGATGGAGAAATCAAAAGCTTTACAGACAAGCAAAAGCTAAGAGAATTCAGCACCACCAAACCAGCTCTACAACAAATGCTAAAGGAACTTCTCTAAGAGGGAAACACAAGAGAAGAAAAGGACCTACAAAAACAAACCCGAAACAATTCAGAAAATGGTAACAGGAACATACATATCGATAATTAATTACCTTAAATGTGAATGGATTAAATGCTCCAACCAAAAGACACAGGCTCACTGAATGGATACAAAAACAAGACCAGTATATACGCTGTCTACAAGAAACCCACTTCAGACCTAGGGACACATACAGACTGAAAGTGAGGGGATGGAAAAAGATATTCCATACAAGTGGAAATCAAAAGAAAGCTGGAGTAGCAATACTCATATCAGATAAAATAGACTTTTAAAATAAAGAATGTTACAAGAGACAAGGATGGACACTACATAATGATCAAGGGATCAATCCAAGAAGAAGATATAACAATTATAAATATATATGCACCCAACATAGGAGCACCTCAATACATAAGGCAAATGCTAACAGCTATAAAACAGGAAATCGACAGCAACACAAAAATAGTGGGGGACTTTAACACCCCACTTATACCAATGGACAGATCATCTAGACAGAAAATTAATAAGGAAACACAAGCTTTAAATGACACAACAGACCAGATAGATTTAATTGATATTTATAGGACGTTCCATCCAAAAACAGCAGATTACACTTTCTTCTCAAGTGCACATGGAACATTCTCCAGGATAGATCCCATCTTGGGACACAAATCAAGCCTTGGTAAATTTAAGAAAATTGAAATCATATAATGTTTAACCATGAGTTAAAAAAGGTCTTGTTCTCCTTATCGCTAAAAGAAATTTGTCAAACATATACTGAGAGGTTATCATTTAGGGAGACTGTATTGACAGAAAGTAGTGGTTTTGTGTGTTTTTACCCCTCTTAATTAAGAATAATTTCTGTTTTAGATATTAGGAGAAGCTATTCTTTGAAATTCAAACCTACAAATGTTCTTATATGGTTTTTCTAGATTCCAAAGATGCTTCAATTTCTTTTAAAAATACTATTTCTAATTATATCAAGTGTAGAGACACATTCTATATTATAGATGCAATTCAGAATTAAATCAACTGATAACACCATTATCCAGAGATAATCACTATTGATATTTTGGTCTATTTCCTCCTAGTTAGCGACTCCAATCCTTACTATTACTTACTTTGGACAACACTTTTTTTTTTTTTTTTTGCGTTACGCGGGCCTCTCACTGCTGCGGCCTCTCCCGTTGTGGAGCACAGGCTCCAGACATGCAGGCTCAGCGGCCATGGCTCTCGGGCCTAGCCTTTCCGCGGCATGTGGGATCCTCCCAGACCGGGGCATGAACCCGTGTCCCCTGCATCGGCAGGCGGACTCTCAACCACTGCGCCACCAGGGAAGCCCTTATTTTCATACACTTTTGAAGAAATTAGGATCACAGTACTCACACAGTTCTGCACCTGGTTTTTCACGCTCAATATTATATCATGAGCATCTTTTATGTAATAAAAGATTTGGAATATATTATTTTGAATGACTTATACTGTAATTTAACTATGACTACTGCGTATTTACTTCGGCCTCACCATTTTTTACCATTTTAAATGAAAAACATATTCCTTTCCATGCTATTGATCTAAGTGTAGTACCACCAAAAATGTTCTAAAAAATACTACAAGGGTCTGTGAACCATACAGTGGATTTGGACTCTGACTGCAAAGGACTGTGCGCCTCGAGAATGTTGATGTGGTTCAAGCAGAGTCTTCTATCAGCCAACGAGAAACTGAAGGGACAACAGGGCGTGGGTGGTAGGGGACACTGAAGCACCAACTATGCAAAGCTGAACAGGAAAAGTTCCTTTCCAGACTCTTCAACCAACACTAACCTACGTGCCTTGAAAGCCCAACACTGCAGGGTATTTATTTCCAGGTGGGGAGATGAGTGATGGCCACACGGGCAGGTCAGGGCCTTCTTTCTGCCCTCAGCGATACTTACACAGTAAAGTAAACCACTTTGGCCTCCAGAAGCATAAATCTCTATCATGATTTTACCTAAAATGAACTCGGCAAGAGATCAATGGTAGATTAGATTATCAGTAGTTTCTGTAGCTTATTACTCCAGTTATCGAAGTATTGTTGTGTTCAGGCTAAAGGCCAACCCTGCCTGCATGCGGATGTAGGAATCAAGGTTCTGTTTCCATTTCTACAATGAAAGATAATCAGGATAGATCCTGAGACTAGGTCCTATGACTGGGCGTGAAATCAGCTAGATGTTTTCTCTGAACAAACCGGAAACTCAAATGTGCTTCAGGGTGGAGCATAATAACCCCATTATTATTACTATGGCAAAAGCATATGACATCACACGATAGTGGCAAGAGCACTTAATCGAGACCCAGGTAAAAGGAGGCGATAGTTGATTCTTTGCCATTTTCTTGCTGCTTATAATGAACATGTCCATTTCTCTGAGATTCAGTTTAAATAATGTCTGCCCTGTTTATACTAAAGGGTTATCGTGCACCTCAAGGACAATGCACGTAAAAGGGTCTTCTTACATTACAAAACAGTACTCAAATGTAGATCGTTATGGTGCCAAAAGTCTTAGTCCAAATTTTTTACGGTGTTAATCAAAGAGTGATTATAGTGATGTTACACGTGATTAGTATTACGACCTATCATACTTTCAGATTTGACTAGTATCACAAGCAGAGTCCTTTAATAATGTTTCTTGGTGATTAATCTGCTTTCTAAGAGAAAAATGATTATTAATGCAAATGCAAAATCTCTATTAACTGATCAATAGAGGTATTTCTTGAGATAGGCTAATATACTAAGGATTGTTTTTCCATTCAGTTGGAAGAATTAGACTCGTGGGAAGAAAATATGTGCTTCATTTCTAATGTCAAGGACTCAAGTCTGAAGATCCTTAGAAAACACACTCCACTTGATTACAAGGGAAATTTAAGTATATTTCAAACCAGACACAGATTTGGAAACTGAAATTATAACATGCACTTGAAAGTATACAGGCAGCGGCAGTTTGTCTAAACTGGCAAATATAGAACAGAGACTAGGGCTGGGGGAGAAGAATGAAGAAAAGGCACATTGGCTTAGGAAAGATCACTGAAAACTGGCATTAGGTTTTTGCATTCCTGCAAAGGTCTGTAGGAATAAAAATTCTGTAGCCATTTTATCACTGGCTTCCATTGTAATTCTGAGCTCATAAGGGAAATCAGAGGTTTCCAAGATATGAATCACATTTCCATCAACTCATTCAATCATCTCACACATACTAAGGACTCTGTGCGTCTGCCACTTAGTTGGGTACCAGAGACAAAGGTAAATACATGACATTCTCTGTGTTCAAGGGGCTTAATCTATCCTTGATGGAACAGAAGCTCATAATTGAGTAACTAATGAGCTCTAACAATGGGGCAGGCTCTGCTTAGGAATTCTAACATTCTTCCCATTCTGGTATCTCCTCTACATTCCACACTCTGGTCCAGGTCACAGGAGAACAGCTACTCAAATATACAACCAATCCATGAGATCATTTCATAAGAATTTTGACGTTCATACGTACTGAAGTAAGTTACAAAAATTATTCTCATTTCATAAGAGTTCGCACTGAAACCACTGAATATAAATGTGGAAGAGTGGTTGCCCCTGCTTCAAAGCTATCATGTAACCCAACAACTCAATGAGTCACACAGAACTGCTTTTTTTCACAGAGATCTTTAGTAATGAAAGCAATCACTTTTTTAAAAAACTCTGTTACTGTCCTGGATACCGTAATACCATTCTTATTAAATCTGTTGACTGGCTTTTAAATGAAAACTGGTGATAAGACATTTAGGACCTGGTTGGAAAAATATCACATTGGTAATTTGATTCCAATTCCAGCGGGATTTCTATTTTCATAGTTCCCTTGAAGCGAAAAGCTGAACTCTGGGCTGTGGCCTGGATAACACACATGTACAAGATATTGAGGTGCGTGAGATGGATTACTGCCATAAAACTACTAGTTGCAAAAACACCGAAAATACAATTCAAACAGGCCGATTTTTACATCCCTCCTAACTGGAGAGTAAAAATCATCTGCCCCAGCCTAGGTCTAGATCATAAAAATTCTTTCTTCTGTTTCTATCTAAAATAAATGTGTTCAAATTCAAAGAATAAAACCTGCCCTTATGAGAAACATGGTATTAAAGACAAGCCTTAGTGCGGCAGCCACTCTACCGCTGAGCAGAGAGAATGCAGCAACGCTGACTCTCACGTGTGGGTCCGTCAGACACGGACACCGCACGCGGTTCCGAGTCTCCTCGGCCCTTGATGACATCCGGAGGCCCCCATCCGCCGCCTGAAAATACACTAACTCATTTTCAAGAATCACTTGGGGAATCTGTTCTAATGCAGATTTCTAGATCCTATTCCTCCCTCCCCCAACAAAGATTCTTAATTCAGAAAGTTTATAAGGTGTGTCTTTGACATACAGCATTTTTTAGCAAGAATTCCTAAGTTATTTGTAAATCCTCAGACCCCATCTTGAGAAACATCACTAAGTGGTCGTGACAACAAAAGATTATGACCCCTGAAAAAAGCTGAGAAGTCTTATTCTTTGGAAGATTTATTTTAATACAGGAGTAGAGCAATCATTTTACATAAATTGGGGCAGTCACAAAGGATTCACGGAAGCTCTTTCCACCTGTCTTAAAAATTACCTCAACACGCCATCCTCCTCACTGAGGGCAATTAATTTGCCTCTCAGTTACCAAGACAGTCGAGGCAACCCAGTTTGAAACATCTCAGCTCCCTGCCGGCTGCCTGCGAGCTTCTCTCTCTGCTCCCACTTTTACTTCTTTCCCATTAGTCTCAAGCCTAAACCCTCCACCAGTGCTCTGGTCCCGTCGGCCTGGGCACTGCTCTAGCAAGCATCCTGTCTCTGGGATTTCCCTCTCTACTTTTCAAGCTTCCTCTTTAACCCAAAGATGTGATTAAATCTCTACTCAACAACAAAAATTCCCAAAGCACAAGCACCACACGCACCTGTGAACACCGCCCTCTCTCCTTCTCGTCCAAGCTCCCAGGGGGCACCGTGCACCCCGCCTCAGCCTCCCCACCTGTCCCCGACCCCTCACCTGAGAGGATAAATACCACATCTGCCCCACGTCCACCCCGCCCTCCCCAGACACCACCCGCACAGGTGTCCAGGGCCAAATGCAAGGACACTTCCCTGCCCTCTTTCTGGACTCCCCCCACCTCACCCAGCACCTCTGGCCACTGCTGCTCTCTTGGCTTCTCTGGGTTTCTCTCTCCTATGCACCGTCCTTCTCCCTCCTCTGCCTGCCCTTCAGCTTGCTGCTTCTCAACCACGGCAGGCCACCCTCGGCAGTCTCATGGACCTGTGGCTTTAACTGCACGTGCACACCGACCCCCACCAGACCTGTTCCCCCCATCTCTCCCTCTAATGGCAGAGCTGCAAGCCTATGTGCAGGCTGAACATAACCACAGGCATCTCAAAATCCGCATGGTCAAAACTTACCTCCTCACCTTCCACCATCCCAAACCTGCCCACGTGGACCATGTCCATTCAGCCACCCAAGTCAGAAACCTGGAATTCACCTGACTTTTCCCTCTCCTCCCTCCACAAACGTTTACTGGGCAGAACTGAAGAGCATGGTAGAGTTGACCGGATGGAAGAGTTTGAACTAGGTCTTTAACAACAAGAACTGAATGTGCAGAAATGGGGGCAGAGGCCTTCCCAGGGGCCCATGGGTGCAACACGTACACCCCATAAAGGTAAATTCAGGAACAGCGAGAAGCTTGGTTAAAGTGAGGAGTAAATGAAGGTGTGAAAGGCTAAAAAGAGAGCATCCTCCTATCCTGAAAACCTTGGCTATGAAGTGAAACATTCATTGTTTTGACTCCACTGCTTCCTTCCTCCTTAAAGGACTGGCTAGGCCAGTCACAGCACCATGGTCCCCTCCCGCAGCCAACAATTCCATACAGGCGGGTACCCGCCCAAACCTTGCCAAACAGACACCAAGGGAACACTGCCACTTCATTTCTAAGAACACTTTCCTTGTTCCAAAAGGGCCTTTCCCCATCTGGATCTCATCCTGTGTGGCTATGGTGCCTGAAATGCCTGCAGCCATCTAGCCACTAGCCAGGGCATCAGGCGCACCCACGGGGAGGGCAGAGCTAAGAAAGATACAGAGAGATGGTGCTGAGGCTGGATATTCCCACGTGGAGCCTGCCCTACTACTCCTGGGCCTGTCCTACCTCTGGGTTATGTATAATTTCTTAAGGTAATAAAATTCCTTGTTGCTTAAAAAAAAAAAAAGTAGGGATACAGGTATAAGTCATGTTTAGAAAACACTGGGTTAAAAAACAGCTAAACAGGTTCATTTACTAGGATTTCTCACAACGTTAGCATAGCAATACACAGTGTAAAGCTTCAAGAACTTGGTTTCTCAAATTTATGCGACCCACCCCCACCCCCGCAAGCCTCTCATCTTGCCTCTTCTGTTTTTGCAGTATACCTAAAAGCATCTCTGAAATTAAGTGTTTATGGATCATAGCGTAGAAAACTGATTTTTCCTAGAACAGATGAAAAGAATGTATGACTGACTGTTATGATACAGTATAGTGACAGCAGAGTAGCACAGAAAAAGTGCCATGGGACCCCAGAGGCTTCACTGCCGTTCTACGAGGTTCTCACTCAGAATG
Source organism: Neophocaena asiaeorientalis asiaeorientalis (assembly GCF_003031525.2). Taxonomy (NCBI): domain Eukaryota; kingdom Metazoa; phylum Chordata; class Mammalia; order Artiodactyla; family Phocoenidae; genus Neophocaena; species Neophocaena asiaeorientalis. Next base: position 2,813,362 of record NW_020174712.1, on the reverse strand, counting down.
GCAGATGGGTCTCACGTTATATCTCAACTCTAGTAAAATTTTAGTGGCTGCCTGGAATGCTATGTTGAAAAGGATTCTGAGGCTTCATCCAGACTCAGAGGGAAAAAAAAAAAAAAAA
>NW_020174712.1:2802476-2813106 GCF_003031525.2 Neophocaena asiaeorientalis asiaeorientalis | reverse complement strand
GGAAAAAAAAAAAAAAAAAAAGCTGCCTTACTTGATTAGCAACGACTGCCATGAGCACAGAAAGGGCAGCTGTGACATCATTCTGAGACCGCTAATGTGACACTAACTCCTAAACAGATCCTAGAACCAGCCCAAAGATTCTCAAGTTTTTTAAAACGTGAATCAGGTTTTAAATTAGACCAAACTAATGTTTAATAATTAAAATGGTAATAAAATGGTTAACTACAGAGGCTCCAAAATAAGAAAGACCTGGGTTTATTTTAGTTCTTCCACTTGCTCCAGGCACATGATTTAGCCTCTCTAAACCTCAGTTTTCCCATCTGTAAAATGAGATTAACAAATCCCTACCTCACGTGGAAGATATAAAAATTTAACTGGGTAATGCATACATGCACCTGCATACAGTGAATGCAATAAATATTAAGTTTAGCTATAGCAATTACTAAGGCATTCACTTTATGACATTCACATTATGACTCTTGTAGTGCATTTATTGGTCCACTGTATTCACAGCCATGGGTTAGAGTAAAATGAATCAAACGGAGGCCATAGAAACCATTTTCCTGAACCCATAAACAATGTCAATTTATAGGCTATCATAAGCAAATGGCAAAGACGATTGCAAAGCACTGTTCAAACTAAGTGTTACCTGTCTTGAAGAAGACAGAGTATATAAATCTAACTACTGAGTGATTATTCTCTGCAAAAGACAGATCTCATACATATTTCTTCCAATCTCTCCACAGAGAAGGCCAAGACACAATGACCAAACCAACAGCTATGAGCCTCCCTAACACCTAGAATGAGTCCCCCACACTCTCAGGGGCACGGGGCTTTCAGTGCTAGAACCAAGACAGTTCTGAGCAAACCAGGACAACTGGTCACCCTACAAACAAATGAGCAGGTGAAGTCCCAACAGTTGGCTCTGAGTCTGGCTGTGCTGCTCAGAACTGAAACAGAATGAGTTCATGAAATACTATTTTCCCTTAAAAGAAATCAGGGCTCTTTGTGGAGAAATGGCTAATTCCAGGTGTGAGCAGAAAATGCTCCAAATGAACCTGAAATATCTTATTATACCAGATAGCAAGAAAACTCTCAGACTTAGTAGGGCCATATCAAAAGGACTCAGGAGCCAACTTGAAAAGGTTCCCACTGGGCAGAGATGGGACTGCCTAAGCTTCAAAAAAGATAATAATTACAATTAATTGAAACCCATCAAATACATTCAAATCCATGAGCTCACAATATTTTTTTAAACACGTAACTAATTGGTCACCTTCAGAGGATGATGGGGAACCAACTCATTATCTTGGAAAACTGATAATGGGAAAGAATCTAGCATTTATCCTGCTTTTCTATAGAACTATACCACTGTGCAACCAAATAGTAGATGATGGAAAAATGTCTTTTAAAAAAATATTCAAACCAATAAATAAGACAAATGACAGAATTAAAACATCCCAATTTGTCACCCCCCAAAAGTTAATAGATCCAGGTATTGAGGATCAACAGCTACTAACATCACAAAAAGAAAGACAACCAGATATTATGTGCCTCCCGATGAAAGGTCACACCACCACCTACAGTCCTGCCAAAGGAGTCAAACACAAGTCTGATCAGGTCTCTGGGTCCAGTGTCAATTTGCAGGACATACAAAGGAGGAAGGAACAAGCTGAGCTGTATCATTCATATGCAGCCAGCAAAATCCAGACTATAGGACACTACAGGACAACTGCTCCAGGTTCTTCAATAGATAACCCATAGGGAAAAGAAAAGGATACTGGGAAGACTTAATTTTTTCAAATGGGCAAGACTAAACCATAATGTCCACGGATGCATGGTTGACTGATAAAACTGTAACAACACGCAAGGACGTGATTATTATAGAGTCAAGATGGCGTTACTTAGGTGGAAGGGAAGGGAATGTCATTGGGGTGGAGATACAGGGGGGCTTCTGGGGCTTCTGGAAGTTACAAGGGTATTGTCTTTATAATCACTCATCCAACTATATGTTTATTTTGTGTAATTTTTCTGAAGCTGCATCTTTATTCTTATAAAAAAGTTTTTTTTAAAAAGGTGAGAGTGTAACATCTACCATTTAACACCTTCTAATTCAAAGCACTTTTACAAATACTATATTTATATTTTCAAATACTATCACATTGTTCCAAACAACCTCTTAAGGTATTTACTATCTCCACTTTTCAGATAAGGAGACTGGGGCTTAGGAATCTTAAGTAAATCACCCACTGTCACAGGGTTATTAAAGCAGAGCCAGATTCAAATTCAAATAACTGGCTGACTCCAGAACCATTCTCTTAATGCCTATGCTCTACTGATCCCCAGGGATCAGTCACTCAAGACATATTTATTGCTTACCTACTTAATCATGCTAGATGTTAAAGACACAGCGGGGAGTTTCTGCCTTCATGGAGTTCAAGGGTTAATGAGAAAGATGGACAAGGAAACGTCCAAGTATAAAATCACAACTGTGCTAAGTACAATGAAGAAAAGGTCTACGGTGCCACAAGAATATATGAGCCTCTCTGCAAAAGTGATGGCTGAGCACTGAGGAGAAGTTAGCCAGGTAAGGGCGCAGCGGGGCTCCAGGCAGAGCAAGCGATGTTCAAAGTTGCCATCCAAAGAGCAAGGTTGGCACTTTGAGGGCTGAGGATAGAGCATGAGAAGTGAAGGTAATTATGACAGGAGACCAGGCTGGAGAGCTGGCAAGAACAGGAAGCTGACGGCTCTTCATTAAACATGCTGCAGAAGAGGGATTGGACTGGGTGTGCATTTTTAAGAGAAGGAATTGGAGGAGCCGACAGGAAGGCAGAGAGATGAACTGAGGGGCTACTGCAGTCACCTAGGAGGCACATGATGGCAGCTGGGACCAAGCAGGAGAGATGGAAACAAGCGGATGGACGTAAGATACTCAAGAGGTAAGGAGACAGGTCTGGAGGATGGGGTGCACGTGGGGAGGAAGGAGAAGGAGAGGTCAGGAAGGACTCGGGCTTCTGGCTGCAGGACTTTCGGAGGTGCTTAGTCACTGACGCAAGGAGCAATGGGAGAGGGACGGAGACACTGATCACAAGACAGATGGGGCCTTGGACCTGTTGACTTTCAGGCACCTCTGAGGGTACCACGTGGAAAGGTCAAGTTAAGCAGTTGAATAAGTGAGTCTAAGCCTGAGGAGTAAATCTCGACTCCGTGTAGAGATGGTTATTGCAGGGGTCCCCGGGAAAGCCCGCCTAAAAGTGAGATACTTCCAAAAATGGGACCTCAAGGATGATCAAAATTCAAATCTAGAAAACAAAGCAACCTCCTGAGCTAATCTAGGGGTTGCAATCTCAGAAACGTTTAGTGAAATGGGAAAAAAAATCAGAAGGAATATGAGATTAACAACTGTGACTCAGGAAAAACACAATTTCTGGGATGTTTAAGGTGTTAATTCCACACCTAACAAGTTGGCAGGGTTTGCACATGGCCCTCAGGTGTATATTTGTTGGAATATATTTGCATACGAGGAAGAGGCCTTTGGGAGGCCTTGTGTGTAGCCGCTCAAGGTTGGAGACAGAAAGCTCTGGAGCTAGGAGAGAAAGCCCGAGCTTGACCCCAGGGGCTGCTCTGAGCCAGGTACAGAAAGGAGCCAGACAAAAGGGATGGGGCTGTCTTCACAGGAGATGCAAACAGAGACGTAAGCTCCTCAGCTTCTATTACACAGTAAAAAAGAAAAAATTTTAAGTATACCCGAGTGAAAGAAACAAGGCTACATTCTCAACTTCCAAAAAGCACATAAAGTGGCTTTGGCTCAGGAGAAAAACAAAAACAAAACAGAAGGACCAAGCATGCCTGGATATCCAGTTTTAGGGGACTGAGACAGCAGTAGCCCAAGAAGAAATGTGCTTTTTCACAGACTGGCACGGGTGACAGAAAGAAGGCTCTCTCAAATGTTCTGCAGGCACCAGGAACGGAAGAACATAAGTGAACATATTCATAAACACATAAATACTGCCTGTGGGCTGGCAGAAATGAGGGGAGAGCTGCGGGATGCGGTCCTGCATGAGCAGACAGGAGCAAACCCTAGACAATTTGAGTTACTGCTATTAATGTAAACTCACTCACACATACAAGGTGGGTGAGAACTACAGAAATTCAGGTAACTTTAGAAATGAGTATTTGTTAAAAATGCATCCAACTTTCCAAGAAGTGTATTCTACACTAAAATGAAAGCTTACTAAACAGATCTTAGTGACCTAAACAAGTTCCAGTGTCTTATTCTAAAAATGCACTATTCATCCCGGTTTCCCCTTTGGCCTCGGAGGCATTTTACTTGGAGTTACCATATTCATTTTCCTCTACATCCAGCTCATGGCGTTCATACATGGAAACCCCAGGCTGACTGACAAATGTACCAGGACTGGCCAGTACCTAGAGTCACTGATAAGCACGGGCCAGCCCTGGGGACAGACTGGCACAGCTCACTCTCCTAACTGCATTCTCCCAAAGCAGCACCTGAGCTGAAAAGCCCACCAAAATGCAACCAAACCCCACTGGGCTTTCTGGAAAGCTCCACTGTGCTTAGAGAAACTAAATAACACACCCCAGGACTAAAGGAGGGTGTAGGAGTGAGTAACTGAACCCAAGCCCTGGCCCCCCAGGGTACCCAGCAGAGTCCCTCAGAAGGGCTGCCTATCTACCCCTGTCATGTCATCTCCACCCAAACAACCAACCCTCATTTAGAAAGTGACCTAACAGTGAAGTTGGTAAAAATACAAGTTCCAAGTTTGCAAGTCTTTCAAAAGCAAAGCTGCAAAAAAAAAAAGGCAAGTTTGTATGCCATCATTTTAATACTAACAGCCTTCTACAGACACTTCCTTTCCTAAAGTCTAAGCCCTCAGCACCAAACTTGCTGAGTCACCTTTTTTTAAGTACAATTGTGTGCACTATTCTGACTGCACAGGGTTCACACATTCTAAGGAATCTAGGGCACTTCCTACCCCCAAAATGATAAGGTTAGGAAATGAAACCTAAGATATTTTTAAGAAGGCAACATTCAATTACTAAGGTGACATCGTAGCATGTTCCCAAAGCAAAAGCAGCTTAAGATTCAAGGGAGTTAGAAATAAGCTTCCTGGGAATGACCAGAATTTAGGTTCCAAGCAGACCACTCAAGCTTGGAGACTTTGGTCTTCACATTTGTGAATAAACAGTAGGACCCTTTGGTTTGGGGCTTGAATTTATTATTTAGAGGGAATGTTAAGATACTCTAGAAAAGATTCTTGAACCAATCTGTAATAACTACTGATAATTAACATGAAAGAACCGTCTCACTCAATCTTGACTTTTCACCTCCAGACTCCATTCACACAGCTTCATTAACTCGCTGCAACTGATCAGTGTTTCTCCTGAGTCCCTCCCAATCACATTTCCATTTAACATTTCTAAAGCCCAGCTCTGATGCTACACTCCAGAGCTCAGAAAGTGTGAGTAGCTGCCCCAACTACAGACTATAATCCAACCCTACTCTCCAAGCTGAGGACTTCCACAACCTGGCCCAAACTACCTCTGCAATCCTACCTCCGAGGATTCATCTCATACACTCGCCGGCAACTCAAAACCCAAAAAGTACATGTACTCCGTCTCTAAAACGATTTGCTGGGTTCGTTTTGGTTTTGTACAAATTGTGAAAATATATATTGCCGCCTTCAGACAGTTTTGCTAAATTCAAAAACACACACATCATTTCTTAGAATACATTTGCTAGTTTTGATGAGCATTTTTTTTATGTGCAGGTTTAATCGTGTATTGTAGCTTCCTACTTTGAAGTTATCACTATTCATATATAACTTCTTATGTTTACTAACCCTTAGAAATAGTTCCTTCATAATAAAGATACAGAAAATAATTTTCCTTTATGTGTAATCACTGTTTATATATCAAGAGATTATAGGTATCAAAAGCGCCCATTTTTGAGTACATATTTGTATTTGCTTGTATAGACATAATATACATCTGCAAGAATAATCAACTGTTAATAATGGCTGCCTATTAGGAAGGGAGATTTTTTTTCCACTGCATATCTTGTTATATGTGTTTTTATTAAAGCCATGTGATTGTATAACCTGCATAAAAAGTTAAATTTAAAAATTATGATTAGAATGAATTTAAGGCAAACAAACCTTACACTACAGAGTTAGGTAGATTTAAGGGGGTCTCAAAAGCCAACTTCCTCAAAAACATTTTTCCCAGTAGCTACCATGACTTAAATCCCCCAGTCAAAATACAATCAAATATTCTGAAGACAGTAAGTGTATTATACCACTATCCACTATCAAATTATTGAGGATTAGTTTATCACATTAGCATAATAAAGGGAAGTCACAAAGAGGCTGTGTATAGTCTCCCTAAGTCTTGTTTCTTTTCCTTTTTCCCTCGAGTAACTAAATCAAGTTTGTTTTACTCAAAAGCACTTTTGTATTGGTAAAAGAACTCATTTAGGGATTCTAGAAGTCCTACCCAAGCCAAGTGGCACCATGGGTTGCTGTGTGAACGTTTTTACTGTCTCTATAAACATCTGCTCTCCCCTCCAGTCTTCTCTATCAGTCTAATCTACTCAGCCCGAGAGGACGGGAACAGGGAGAGTCTGTTCACCTTTGATTCCTCGCCAACACTAAAAACACTGCCATGCACTTAACAGAAAGCAATTAGTGAAGCTCTTAGTGACACCTACTACAAGACTATGATCCCTTCTCTAGGGAACTGTGGTTGAAACTTCAAATCTAAAAATGTCAGTTGGATTCTCAAGTCTGTTCTCATCTCAAACAATAATCCATTCATTCAGGACAAAAATCCATCTACAGAGAACTTACTTATGTGCCTGGCACTGACACTCAGCAACTAACTAGGCCAAAACTGATCTCACGAGATCAGAAAAGCAGATATGCAGCAGATCTTCAGTAAATGTGTAAGAGATTTGATGAACTTCTTGAACTTTGCTATCTGTCTAAACTTGGAAAAGTCTTTAATGTTTCTTCACATAGCAATGGACCTCAGTTTCCCATATGCTACTAATCACCTGACTTGTGGACTTTCTTGCATCAGCCCTCCAATCCTCATTAGTTAACTGCTTATTTTTTAACTTAATGGGATGTAAATCAAGAAGTATCTAATAAAATACAATGTAAAAGAGAAAAATCCATAATTATTATGTGAATGATTGACTTTTTAAAATTTATTTATCTTATTTATTTATTTTTGGCTGGGTTGGGTCTTCACTGCTGCGCACGGGCTTTCTCTAGTTGCCGTGAGCAGGTGTTACTCTTTGTTGCAATGCACAGGCTTCTCATTGCGGTAGTTTCTCTTGTTGTGGAGCACGGGCTCTAGGCACGCGGGCTTCCGTAGCTGTGGCACGTGGGCTCCAGAGCGCAGGTTCAGTAGTTGTGGCGCACGGGCTTAGTTGCTCCGCGGCATGTGGGCTCTTTCCAGACCAGGGCTCGAACCCGTGTCTCCTGAATTGGCAGGCGGATTCTTAACCACTGCGCCACCAGGGAAGCCCATGATTGACATTTAAAGAAGTTATTCCCTCTTATCCCTATCGCCAAAATGTAAGAAATTATTTCCCTTTTTTCCACTCTATGAAGATGCACTTAGATCCTGCTGGTCCAGGAATGAAAATAAGTTTTCTGAACTACTGATTCACTATTCCCATATTCTTCTTGCTGCTGCCTTGGTTAGATCATGTGCTAGGGTCAAGTAACTGTGGCTAGTGAATCTAAGGCTCTTGGTCCGCATGAGTTAACTGGCCTGGCACAAGACCAAACTACGACCTTGGACTTGGAACACCACACTCTGGCAGCGTACTCAGCAAAGGCGGGCTAGCAGCTGCTGCCCAGGAGCAAGCCAGCCCCATGGCATCACAGCTCCAGTCGGCTGGCCTACAAAATGCCCAAGTGTTTCTAAAGTGGGGCCCAGGTAGCAACTGTCAAGACTTTACCATCAACCTTTCTGACCTTACACAAGTTTTTGCCACCTGAATATACCACTGGATGTTATTTCTACCCGAGATGAAAATTTAGTTTTACCACTTTAATCAATAGTGATTCCCAACCAAGTAAAATCAAAATCCTTGCACATAAGAGACGCCCAGTAAATATTAGACTAACTGAAGGGGGAAAGCACAGAGTTAGTGACCGCACACTGACATAATTTTCTTCATTATCATCAGCAAACACTCACAAAAGATGTCAGTCATGAGTCCTAACCGCATAGAGTTGACAGCCCATAACTACCTTGTGAAGCATGCAGGAGCATTTGAACACTCCTAGACATGAAAACACCTTTTCCCTTTTAGTTTAGGCTTCTCTGGTTGCCTGCTTTTAATAGTGTACGCATTTTTTTTCCTCTATAGAAGGAAACCAAGAAGGAAAAAAAAAAAAAAAGGAAAGAGAAGGAAGGAAAGATGGACAGATAGGATAGATCCCCGTGTCTGACACGTCTAGCTGACACTAGAAGAACCCAAAATATGTAAGAGCAAATGAGGATTCTTTTCTTAATGCTGAATCAAAACTTCTGTAGTGAAGTAGTCACTGTATTGTAAGAGGCACCATTTGGTTCACTCCAAAAGAGCCTCCCCTCCACCTATGTTAGATGACCAGTGTGGTCCAGCTCCTACCACCACAGAAAGGACAGTTTATACTACACCACATGCTTATGCTTCCATTCATAAAGAACATTGTTTTAAAACCTTAAGCATAAATTATTGGAAATACAGCACAACAAAAGGCTTGAGTAAACTGCACTGGTACTGTAAATACATATATATAATTTTATGTGAATAATATGCATTTCAATTCTCAGTAACACAACCTAGAAAGTAAACATCCTAGTGTACTTATTTTCTTATTTAACATTGTAGGAATCTGAATTCAAAAAGAAATGACCAATAATCTACTTTCCTTAAATCATACTTCACCTCTTCTACTGCCTGAAATCTTCGGGTAGTATACGTGAGAGATTACATATGCTGCTTCATTTTCTGTCACCTTTAATGTAGTATTTTCTCTGCTTCCTCTACTAAAGCACCTTCCGGGATGATAACCCAAGTTTTACCAGAGGTACAAGTGAGTTGGGAGGTTTGAGGGGATGTATTTTCCAGGAAAAGGGGAGGTAACCCACAACATGAGGCTTCCAAGCCCTCAGAGTGAGCTGCAATCCTACAGCTTTGACCCTGACCCCACCATCTAAACTTCCTGCCCTCGCATATCAGGCACTCTTAATCACTTGACCCTTAGTTACTTTTGGTTTCATAAGCATTTACCACTACCCAAAAGTAACTCCATTTATTTATTGCCTGATTCCCCCATAAGTATACAGTCTCCAGAAAGCAGGGCTGTTGCCTTGTTGATTCAACCCCAGCTTCCAAAATAATACCTGGCTGGCATAAAATACTCAATAAATACGTCCTGAATGAATTACAACGTCTTACAATACTCTAAAGAATTCTAACGTCATTCACAGATCGATAAACCAACTAGTAAAATCTTGGGATCTTTATTTTTTTTATCATTGTAGAGAAAAAGCAAGAGGAAAAATACACCTACTCACCAAGTCTTGCTGAATTAGATATGAAAAAATGGACAGCTGAGTGAAGGTTTTTAAGAGAAATAAACACAACTACGGAATTTGAGACTATGAAAACAGAAGTTCCTGTTCCTTACTATATTGAATTGCTACTCAGCTTACACAACCCTTCAGCCATTATCTCAGCTCTGCATTCGGAACTGACACACTGAGGAAACGGTACTTTTGGTTAAGAGTGTGATGATTTTCACAAAAAAGTAAGCAGGTCATATCATAAGCAAACACAAAACCCAGGGGGTAATGACACTTCCAACAAATATTCTTAGGAAGTTGAGCCACTGCTATTTCCCTTACCCCCGAGTTCTTGGTCAATTTCAGTTTAATGACAGTATCATTCAGTCAAGCAGGAAGAGTCAAGCTACGACAGAATCAAGTTTCTTTTATAGGGCGGTGAGACGGATGCTGGGAGGTAGGGGAAGCAGTGGTTTGGCACTAAGGAAGCTTAGAGCTCATTTAAAATACTGTCCTTCCCTATATTCCCTATATAACCACCGTTCTTTACTATATCGCCACACCTCATTGATGATAGCCTTCCTTTTGACGCAAAGTACAGTGATTTCGGGCATCCCCTTCCTAATCACTGAAACTGCGATACTTAACATGGTGGAAGACAGGACAGCGTGGTAAAAAGTGTACCCAGGCTTGGGCATGAGGTACCGGGTGGGTGACCTAAGCCAAGTCAGCCCCTCTGCGTCAAGCTTCCTCGTCTGTAACAGGGCATAAAGTCATCCCGACAGGGAACGGTTATCGGAACCCAAGGTAATGACCAGCCCAGGGCGCAGCGCCTGCGTACAGCGACCGCCGCGCTCCCCTCACTCCCACTCGCTAGCTGCAGAGCCACAGCGAAGGTCTGGAAGGATTGTTCAACTACCGAGGCTGGAAATGAGGATGGTGTCGAGCAACTACATCGCCTACTAACGTGCATCTCGGCAAACCCACGGAGCCCGGAGCCCGCCCCGCACGGGGGCAGAGGGGACACGAGCGTCTCCCC